>NW_008650594.1:38250-42073 GCF_000695815.1 Acanthisitta chloris
ACACCTTAGCAGCACTGCCTAAATGCACAGAATATAATTTACACTTTATTGAGTGAAATTAGATCAGCATAAATTAATGTGAGTCTCCTACAGAGATTCATTCACAAGGGAAATTGTGCATTAGCTACTTACAAAGCTGAAAATACGGCAAGTTCATCATCCTCACTTGCAGATATGCCCAAAGCTGTTGCCTTGGTGTAGAAGAATGGTTGGAAACAGGGAGATGAGATAGAAGGGAAAACCCCAAAGACTAACAGACCCATTTGGGCTACTTAAACCTTCCTCAGTCAGCACTTGGGATGAATAAGAGCCATGAAAAAAAGCAGAAATCAATTGAGTCACAAACCCACTATGCAAAGCTTCCAGCAACTCTACCCAAGGAAGTGAGGAGGCAATTGGAGAGAAGAAAAGGGCAGAGCAGTGGCTGTTAAAGGAAATAGTGTGTACATTCAAGAGAGTGCCAGGAAAAGGAAAATGACAAAAGCAAAGGGTTCTGGCCTTTGAGGCATTCCAGGCTGCCCCCACTCACCGTCAGCGCCAGCATGACCTCTCTGTAATTTTTGTTTCCATTCAGCCTCTTCTTCAGTGCTCGAATGGCATCCTTTGGCCTGGAGGACAAACACACTATTTGAACAGACAGCTCAGACACCCTTTTCACATGCCATAAACTGTGGGAAAAGGAATCCCATACCATTTCCATCTGGACATAAACATGTGTGTCAACTTCAGATTACTTGACTACAACCAAACTAGGGTCATGGAGAATTATGTGAGGAGACAGGATATCACAGAAGTTAAGACTGAAGGAATGCCTGAAGCCTCCAAAAAGCCAGGCTGTTGATCAGGCAGGGAAGACTGACAGCCACTCAGACTAAAGCCCAGGGCATAAGACCAGTGATCAGTTCTGCAGACTGCAAGCAGCACAGCTTTCTGGTGCCGAAGGTGTGACAAGGGAAGCTGTCTGTACAAATCGCTGAAATTAGAGACATTGCAGCACTGCAGAGAGATACACCTGATGAAAACAAGAACCCCAGATGTACAAACTCAGTACCCTCTCCAAGAATACATTTTCCATGCCAGCCCTCCCAAGCAGACACTGACCAGAGCAAGTATCACAGAATCATCTGGGTTGGAAAAGCCCTCTAAGATCACTGACTCCAACCACTGACTCAGCACTGCTGCCTTCACCACTAACCCACCTCCCCAAGTGCCACATATACAGGTATTTTTAACACTTCCAGATTTGGTGACTCTACCACTTCCCTGGAGAATCTGTTCCAATGCTTGACCACCCTTTCAGTGAAGCTTTTGTTCCTAATATCCAATCTAGACCTTCCCTGTCACAACGTGAGGTCATTTCCCCTCGTCCTGGATCATACAGGTTTTCTGAAAGGAGCAGGAAGGGTCTAAGGAGCAGGAAAACCATGCAGGGGATCTGCAAACTGCATTCAAATCACGAGCACCTGCCCCAGCCTCACTGCATCTCCTCACGTGCTGAGTACAACTGGATGAAGATTGTGTTCAGGGACCTTTCCGAGTTTGCTGAAGTAGCACATACCCTTCTTCTGTCTCGTTGATAATGTCACAGATTTCCATGTTAAGCGTCCAGTCTTCACTCTGCAAAGAGCCATCTGTGGCCTTTTCTGTAAAGAAAAATAAATCTTTTCACCTCTTCCTGATTAGGTCTACACCTCAATCCATCTTCAGTTACTCCAAGCTGAAACTACCCGGTAAAACACAGAAAAAAACCCAAATCCCTGCTGACAGTAAGCAATGTCAAACCTTCCCTCCTGGTTTTAGGGATCAGCATAGAGGTTTCCAGACAGAATCAATTATCCCTCAAGCTCACTACCTTCAGCCCACATAGATGGGCTGTTCTTCAAAGACTCCTGAATTCCTGGGAGAGTAGGAAAATGTCAGCTAATTCCAATTTAAACTCCTCAGATGCTGCATTGCTGGCAAGTTATGAGGTAGGAAAATATCCCCCAAAATCAACATGACCTCCTCCCTGTTTCAGCAGGTAATACCTCCACAAGAACTGAGGGAGGAAACACAGCAGCTTGGAGACAGAATTCAAGGAATTTCAGCATGAAAAGAATGACCAACATGTGAAAACATTTAGCACAGAACAGTTCAGGTCATGATATCATTCATGGGCACTTTTGTTTTGCTGGGGACTCCTTTACTCCTGTACCATGATCCCTCAATATCTGCTTGCCAGGGGGTCAGGCACTGCTTCCCAATGACCCACACTATGTCCACAGTATCCTCTCCACACTGAGGCTCTGTACACACCTCCCAGTCACACTCTGCTTTCCTCCCAACTCCCAAATCCTCCCTCCCTATCTGTGTGACAGGTAAGTCACTCCGGTGCCAGATTCAATTCCAGGGGAAGGATGACCTATAGCACAGTGACAGTGGCAGATGAAAACTGTTGGCAGTTTAATTTATAGATGTCTGCAAGAGTTGCATAACCATAACTTGTAGTAATCAGTTGACAAGAACTATTTCCTCCTTGGGATTTCCTCCTAAATCAATATAGTTCTGTCTAGCAGTGCCTGGAACATCCCCAGAATTTTTCACACTCCTCACTTGCAGCATTCAGATCCTCTATGCTACCCACAGTCAGGAATGATGTCGAGTTGAACGCAAAGCCTGTCACCAGAGAGACCTAAAAAAGGGAACCTTCAAGCCAAGCATGACCTTCTCCTCTAAATTAGTCTGGGTTTTTCTACAGATCCCTGGCATCCAGTGCTGGAAGGCAAACAGGGTAAACAAAAGCATTTTAAAAATGTAAAATAAACAAAAACCCCATAACCTTTTCAACATTTTAAAGCAGAAGCAAAACCACAGGTACCATCTTCTCCAACTATCCTTCTGTCTTTACAACTGACCCCAACCTGTCCCCCTGAACAAGGCAGAGTTTGTTTGGGAAGACCAGGCTCCAAGGATTTGCCACATCTCTCTGTTTACCAACAATGCTTCTCCTATTAACATTTCCATCACTGTGACTGAGGATACAGATGCCCACAGGCCATAATTATGGGACACTGTTTGGAGAAAGACTGTGTCTGGGTAATTCAAGTTTCAGTGACTTGTCTACACCAAGCTGCTAAAGCAGCTCCACCAAGGACAGTAAGGACTGAAACAAACCAGACAGCTATGCAAAACCCCAGCAGAGAGAGCTGAAAAGAAGCCATCTGTTTCCAGAAGGGAGAGGACACCATGGAAAAAGAGATTATGGAACAGAAGAACATTCTTTGCGTCCCAGTCCAAGCTGTAGCACTGCAAGGCACTCACCAGGGAGGGAATGGAGGCTGAAAATCTCCCAGCTGGAACTTCAGCCATCACCACCTCATGGTAGAGTTCACCTTGGTCAATGACAATTCTTTCTGTTTGAGACTCACTGCTTTCAAAATGTCCAACAGACACTGGACAGGTTACTGAGTGTTTTTAATTTACTGCATTCAGGCTATGTGAGTTAGAGATTCTCTTAAGGAAGAGCACAGGCAGAACTGTTTAATGTTTTATGGAATACAGGAATTTATCTTTGTGCAAAGCTACTCATAACAATCACTTTTATGAGTTGCTTTTTGTTCTTATACTGTACATAAGGTTTTACTGCTATAGAATGTGATCTCTGTGTTGCTTAGGAAAACATTTTTTTTAACGTTTGGAAAAAAAACCCCACCTTAATATTCAGAGATATATTTAAAAAATATCACTACATCTGATCTGCTGGAGAAGGTGATCCCCAGAGCTGCAAAGGATTTTTAAGCACAGTGCTCCAAAATGAGAGCTTATGCCTTAAATCGAGGGCATT
>NW_008650594.1:42085-53291 GCF_000695815.1 Acanthisitta chloris
ATTTGTTTCCTTAATCTTACACTATATTAACAAATTTGTGTGTTCTTGACAGCATTTGGCATCAGGAAGCGACTTAGCAATGTTCAGACTCTCTGGTCTGCTCTAATCACTTTTTACATTTGATGGTGGAAAATGCTGATCCCACACAAAGTTGTGCTGGCTGCCAATTTCCTCACTGGTCTGGTAAAGCCCATGAAGTTAAGGTTTATTTTGACAGGATGTGTATATGGCAGCACTCTACAGGTAAGAACTGGGCTATTTTGGAGATGGCAGTGAAGAGAGGCTGCTGCAGCAGTGTGTGGAGAGCAGCACAGCAACACTCATCTGGAGTCCCCAGGAACCTCCTTCCTATTCCTCGCCTGAGATTCACCAGGGAAAACAAAATCCTCTTTCTCCCAAAAATCTTGCTTACCACCTTTTCACTTCTGCATTTCTATTCTTTAGCTAGGAGTAATACATGGCTGAGACTGTGTGGGTTTAAGACATAACAGTTGTCTTCTTGAGAATTAGTTCTTTTCCCCTTGGGTAATTTTTAATTCGAATACGAGTCGGAAGCTAATTTTAGTCTCTTCTTCAGCAACAGAGAGCACACAAGAACTTGTCATCTGGAGTCCTGTGTCCTTTGTAGGGTGCGTGACCCAGATTTGCTGCTGCAGTGCTCTCTCAGTTTTACAAAGGAGTTCACTGACTGCAGAGCAGGCACACACACGGGTTTGGGTGGGATTTGTTTGAAGAGCACTCTTACACTGCAATGAATTGAAAGCCTGTGGAGCCTTTGGTTCTTCTAGAACCAAAACACAGCAGGCTGTAGTTCGGCACTTCTGGTGAAACAGCTCTGCCTGCACTCATCTAGAAGAGAATCCCTGCCCAATATAGCCAAAATGCAGTAAATTAAAAATAATCAATAACCTGTGCAGTATTTAATGGACATTCTGGAAGCTGTGCATCTCTCAAGACTCCTCAAACTGCATGTAGATATGACTGACATGATTAAACATTTTGGAAACTATCAGACAACAGCAAAGGAATGGCATGAAAATCCCCTTTAAAATAAAGCCATCAGTTCCTCAACCTCTTTCAAGCTCATTAAAGGGCATCTAAATGGCACTAGCTCCCACTAGGAGTCTTGAACATGACCACAGGATTCCAGGATGCAACAAGAAATGTTAAATCAGAAAAGAGGAAGGTGACAAGGAGGAGTCCCTCCTGAAGCGTTTTTGGTATAGTTTAATTGCCTCACAAAGGGGCTGGCAGCTCCCAGCCTGGTGCCAAGGGCTCCTTGCACAGCTCCTGAGCCCAGAGCAGCTCCGAGCGCTGGGTTACTGCCAGGTTTGTCGCCGCAGCAAGGGCTGGGAGTTCATGTCTCACACAGAGACAAGATACCACCAGTGAGATTATCAGAAAGTCTCTCTCTGAAACAAGATTCTATCAGTTCCCACCACGTGTCCCAAATTAAAGCATAAATGTTCTGGTAGGGAGAAAGACAATCTGGCACTCCATGCCTGACACACAGCAGACCTCAGGCACTGCATATGCACACACAGCATCAGCTTATCTCTAGTCTGCAAGGAAAAGGAGAAAAAATGGTGCTATTTTTTCATTCACACCTTCCCCCCCGAGATCCAGCTCTTGTGGCCGCATTTCCACACTCTGCCAAATGGCAATATCAGCATTTCCCTGCTCACACTGAAATCCTGTCTATTTTATGGCATTCTAAAGGTTCAGTAATGTAAAGTTCCCAGTGTAAACAGTCTCAGTGCACACACCCCCAGCCAAGCCTCTTCCCAAACAACCTGCTCTGACTGGAGATGTCAACACAAGGAAATCATGTCAGAAATTCCTGTGTAATCACCATGTAACAAAACAGGTGGTGCAGGGCAGGAATGATCTTCTAAATGCAGAAAAAAACCAGAAGAACTTTTACCACCCATCCTGAACCTAGCTCAAAAGTCACCTCACAGAGAAATGCTAATGCTGGTTGTCCTCAAGAAGCTCCTCTCAGCCCTTTTCAGTCTCTACTACTTCTGCTCCAATGTTGATAACTCTTAAAATTTGCCTTTGTACACACTGGGGTGAGATAAAGCAGAACTCCTTGCTCTTCCCTGTTTCCCCCTTTCAGTCTCACCTTTGACCATTATCTGGAACCTGCTGATGGAAACAGCCTGGAGACTTTTATCAGGATTGTGACTGCACAAGATGAAGTCTTTATGTTACTTAACTCACATGCCCTATGAATGTTTAAGAAGCTGAGACAGGAAATTCAACTGCTGGAAGCAGGAAGAGCAGCTACTCCAACTGAACGATGGCAGGACCAGAGTGAAAATCTCTGCAAAGGTCCATCTATAAGGACCAATCAGTCATGGTGGTGCTGCAGGATGTTCTCGGAGGAAAAGGCAATAGGGAAAGTTAAATGTGGCACAGGCTAGAAATCACATTAAGTGAAAGCAGTAGAACTCTGCTGTTTTCTGTCTGAATACCAGAATCTCATGAATGAACAGACCTTTGTATCCAGACAAATCACAGTTTTCTCTCTTGGGTCTTCTCCAGATGTTGCTTCAGAGACTCTCAATTCACACGTTTGGGATGAATTACACACACAAAAAAATCACCTTCTATTTATTCAAGAAACATGCACACCAGAGCATCGTGTTAGAGAGATCCAAAAAGCAAAAATGTTCCAATGCTAAACTTCTCCCTTACCCTCCAACAGTGTTTGGTGTTCAAGCAGCATAAAACATCTTGATTTTTGCGGCTGGGTTTTTTTGGTTTTTTTTTCTTGTTGCTTGGAAGTTCAAAAGATTATGGATCTCAGATCTTTGTCTTGCCTCTTAACAGTCCACCTGCCTACCAGCTGTGCTCCACGACTGAAATTAGGGAATCAAACAGTCAGATGTGTTATATTTCACTCTGTGTAATATGTGACAGGGATCAGAAGAAGCCACAGATCAGCAGGTTTTTGCTTCCATCCTGCTGGTCCCCCTCCCTTCAGCACAGTGTTGCTCTCTTAGAAGTGAGGGGCTATCAGTTGAGGGCAAAAGCAAAACGCTTTTATGGACTGGAGAAAGTTCTTTAAGGAAAAAAAGAGAGTTTTGCAAGGCAATGCAAACCAGACAAGTTAGCTCAGCGGAATGAGATGGTGACATGTCTGAGCTGAAGCTTAGAGAATTGTTTTGCTTTAAAGCATCATTATGTTATGTGACTGCAGTTGTCTCTCTTGTATTCAGCAAATGACCTGCACAGGACCATCAATAAGACCTGGGGAAAGACCATACAGAGGCCATGGGAACATATTTCAGCTGCCCAAGTGAAATGAAGATAAGATCAAAGATCCTCAGCATTCACAGAGCTGCTGAGTTCAAGACACCTCACTTGGAAGACAGAGACACACTCAAATAACACACTTGGATACTCCTGGACCCAACAGTCTATTCTTGTTTCTCTGTATTTGCTTTTAGAAAGACAGTCACGGCCACTTAGACATTATGGTCACCAACAGGAGGACTGTTCCTCTCTATCAAAATGCCGCTATTAAAAAATAAATGTGACTTATTCAAAATTCAAGATCAAAACTCGACTGTGGAGTGACTTACTCATAAAAACCTGCCAACTTCTTTGTTAGAGTGCACGGCTCCAAGAGCATTTTTCAATTAGCCACCTCACTGCTCCAAGTCCTTTTTCTACATTCCTTATTTCACACTGCTCTGAAAATGCTGAGCTTCACACTTCCAAGGAACAAGGCAGTCAGCTAGAACAAACGGGCTCAATCTGAACTGCAAAGGCATTACAGCAAACGTGATTTGGGCTGCACTGCTGCAGCACTGCCTGTCCACTTTGACTGCTGTGATTTTTCACTCGATTTCTAGCTATGCTCACAATGAAACTCTCCGGGATCAAGTCATCTATCCCTCCACTCATTGTTTTGCCGAAGTTTCCAAGGCTGAATAAATGAATAATCATAGCTGGTAATGGCTGTGGAGTCTACATTAAAATAAAATAACAAGGCGCCGTGGTCACGCACATGTGCAATCCTAATGAGTGTTTAGCTCCAGTGCTGTTGGCACAGCAGTAAACTGGAAACTGTCATTTTCTCCAATTAACTTTCAGGCTTTCTTCTTTTTGAAGGTGCCACCCAAATGCCAAACTTCCTCAAACCTGCTTTCCAGATCACACTTACCTACAATCATGAATATGTAGGAAGCAATTACTGTGCCTTTTGAAGGACCACATGGTAGTCACGCTCATGCCATGACATTCCAGTGATTTAGATACGCTGCAGAAAAGACATCACCCACCATCTCCCACAAATTCAGCCTCTCAGGAGTAGGAACCTCCAGGTGATTAACTGAGAAGAGCTGCGCTGCAGTTTCAGAAGCAGAGCAAGGTGAATGGATTAATACGCATTAAACAAATATTAACAGCTGTACAACAAAGATTTTACTTTCATACTCAAATCAGAGCTTCACCTGAACAAAAAGAAAAACAAAACAGAAAGCCTTATAGTTTTATCAGAGAAGGCAAGGGAGCACATCAGCCTGATTCACTCAGTTTATTTCATCTTAAAGGTCTTGATGCATTTAGAGGGTGTAAAACCAGTCAGACCTTCCAGTCCTACACTCCTGTATCTTACAGAAATGGCCTTGCAGGGGAACCTCGTCCAGGCAGCTCCTGTACTCAGATGTTGTTCGTCTCAGGCACAAATGGTGGTTTAGTCACAGTCCTTAAAAGCATTTGGAAGCTGGATCCCAAGCAGAACCGTGTGTTTCTATACAATAAAGACTTTTGTTATGAATCTTCTCCCTCAAGTTCCCCCATCAGCAGAAATTGTTGCTGCTGACAGCAAGCTCCACTGAGTGACATGTGTATATAAGTTGCTTTCTTCCAAAACAGATGGCAGAGAGAGACTACTGCTTCTTTAGAACACAGTGAAATCCCTCTGACTTCTCCATTCTACACACTTTCGAAACAAAGCCCAGAAAACTGCCGTCCTCCCATGCCCTGACACTCATTAGAGTTCACACGTTGACCCATGGACTGTAAATAGTTGTCCTTCAGAGCTAGGTCATATGGCAGCAGCTCCCAGCCCATCAAGCCATTTGCATGATTCAGAGGCACTTTTCCCCAAAATTCAGCCTGCACTGCACGTTTCTTCACCTCTCTCAGCAGTGACCTTGGCCAGATTCCCACCTCACTGCAAGCCTGTGATATTCAGATGATGGTGCTGCTTTACGAGTGACAATCAGGGCCCTGCCCACGTCAGGAGTCGATATGCCAAAGCCTTCAATCAGGAATGTCAAAGCAGTTCTAAAATCTATGTCCTGTATTAATGGATTATAATGGATTTGAATGGAGATGTTTACTGTGTGATTTACTGGAGGGGAGCAAGAAATCGATGCTCCTTTATGACATGTCACATCTCGTGACAGTGTCCCCTCGCGCTGGAGTGTCAGGGGATGATGACTTGCTGCTTTGCAAACATCTGTGATCTATTAGGCAACACTTCCAGTCGTTTCATATCATTCCACTCTGAGTGTCCATCTTTCTTCTCTGGATGAGAGGCATGAAAGCATAAATTAAAACCTCCTGGGTGACAAAACGTTCTCCCTCAGATTTGCCTTTTCTGAATTCGACTGCGACTGCTGCGATGTGCCCGTACGACTCCGCGTGGGAGAATTTATCAGCACAGCACTGTTTAAACATGTCAGTGCACGGGGATGGTTAGCCAAATCTCCTCCTTTGACCACTTACAGCAGCCAGTGCTGTGTAACAAATCAACTTTTAGACATTCCCATCGCCAGAACTTGGATTGTTGCCCATCATTTACCAAAGAGTTTTTATAGTGTTTTAATTTCCCCTTGGAATTTGGATGATTGGAGGGACTACCTTGTTCATTAACTGGGGCTACCAGTTCCTTAACTGAGAATCTCAGGTCTTAAAACACTGATGTACTGAATGAGTAACAACTGTTCACCAACACTAGAAATACCAAATTTTGTAATAGCTAAGTCTTTGTCTCTCCCCCACCAAAAACACCCCAAAGAAATTAGCCAAAGAAGATGAAAAAATAGCCTTTTTCCAACACCTGTTAGTAGCTGAGAAGGTTTTCTCACCAGTAAGACAACAAAGAACCCCAAAATTCCAAAACAAGCTCTTAAACAACTATCTAATACATAAATTTGTCCTAACATAAAAAAACAGTTGCTAAAAAAATTAAATAGCAGACTCCATTCATTTTATCAGCCTTAATTTACAAATGTGGGAGAAGGGGCAGCTGAAAGCAGCGATTTCCTTCTCTCTGTTAACCATTATGCCTAAAGGCTCTGTTACAGTGGATTTGTTTTTTGAGTCACACAGAACAGCAGTAGGACAGATCCTTAATTAAACCATTGCAAATCACTTTTTAAAACATCCCCACAAAATGAAGAATAACAATACCACAAAGCAGAAGAATGTTATCTGACCGGTAAGACACCACCAGAAGACAAGAGAATGCAGAGAGAGGAATATTCCATGCATCCAGATGCAGTTTTACCACCCACAGTAGCAGGCAGAGCAGTATCCCAACTTGATATCCCAGCAAGCACCACCAAGAGCAAGGAGGTGTCCTGATCTGTGACTACCTGCCCCATTCAGGACTTCAACAGCATCCAGTAATTACAGGTAAGACCAAAAAATGTCTTTCTGAAAAGTTATGGATGATCAGTGTGTCAGTGAGCTATATTTGAAATCTATCAGCTCTTGATGGCTAATTTTGTACTACATGAGTAAAGCAAGTTCTAATAACTCACTTGGGACTTCACTCCAGTACTTACAAGCTACGTGCTTTTCATATTCATAAAACAAAACTAATTGCCTTTCATGGATGAAATGTTCCAAGAATTTTTAATCCACGTCAGCTGCAAATTCTAAAAATCCATCCCTGTATGTTTTAACTCCCCCTCCCACCCTCTCACTTGTAACGTGGTGTTTGGTGCAAACAAACCATAAGGCAAAGGGAATCATCAGGCTCCTACATTAGTATTATTGGTATTATTTTTCACAGGTTACTCCTAAAGTCAATTGCCCACATTTTCACAGTCTTAAAATAAACTGAAAACACTCTTTAGCAAAGGGGGAAAAAATAGGCAAAATCTTCCATTCCTATAAGGAAGCAGCTACAAGAACAAGCTTACTCCTTCACTGCTACGGCAGATTTTTAAGCTAGCTTTCAGACATGAGCACTGAAATGTGTTACAAATGCAGTAAAACAACTCTTGCAGTATCCATTCCACGTGCATCTTCCCACCCCCAGCTCTCCTACATATCTACAGCCACGAAGGTGAGAGCTGTGTCCTCTGGAAAACCACAATTATCCCACATGTAGAGTGAACCAGACAGTGAGGAGGCTGCAGCTTTCCAGGGCTGACAGCTCACGTTTTCTTGTGCCAAACACTTAGGTTTGCTTTTCATTTTTCCAGCCTTCCCTCTCACTGCTCTACAAGAGGACAGCAGGCCGGTGCAAGAAGCAGCTAGCTCCAAGCTCATTCCAATTCTCCAGTATCTCCATGGCTTGAAGATCAGCATCTGGAATACACTAAGTGTTTTCACCACGGGAAGAAGGGAGAGCTGGCTTCTCTTCCACTAGGTAACAGGAATTACTTTTGCCAACGCTGCGGTCACTGAATGGCTCTGTTGCCAGTTGCCCATTCCAAGAAGCCAAGATGCCATGCCTGCAGAAGCTTAGCAGCTAAACGCTTCCAAACAATCTTCTCAGGAAACCCGAGTGCAAATCAGGCAACAGTAATAACAAGATACATGCGTGCAATGCCATCTCGTAGGCTGAGAAATGTGGATTTCTTGGTCTCTAATAACCCTACTGAAAACTCCTCTCCATTTCTACAGCCCTGTTTCTCGTGTGCCACTGCCGGAGATAGGCCTGGAAAAGACTGATAAATAGTAAATGTAAATACCAGAAGTTTAGGTCAAGGATGCAAATGCCTATTTCTGAGACTGTCATTTTCATTTTCCCTCAAGTCCTCATTCACCAACTTGTGTTATGCAGTCATACGACTCTGTAAATTCTGCATGTCGGGAGCTGTACCAATCCATTTCACATTCTGCTGCCATCACCTGTATTACATCATACTGTTACTGTGGCAAAATCAATAAAAATGTGACTGTATCAGGGGACTGCAGCAGGTTTTGGAAAATAACTCTGCTGGTCCTCGGACAGTTACGATCCTAACTGGAGCACAGACTTTGGGCAAGGCTTACACACTGTTTGGCTTATTTACCACATGCAGCAGAGCCACTGCAGAGTATGGATGGAAAGGTAACTTTCCCAGTATTAACACATACAATGATCTGGAATCTGCAGAGAACCTGTCCCTGTTTGAGAAAGCCATGGGGACCAGTGGCCTGGCCTGTGACCAGCTCAGCCACTGAGTTTCCCCAGCTCCGGCTGAGGTCAGTCCCTCCTGCACATTCCCTCGTGTCTCTGGGTGAATCAAGACTTTCTCCACTTCTTTTGGGTTTAATGTTCATGCACACTGTGCACGTCCTTCCTCTGCGCCCAGCAGCAGCTTCCTAAGCAACCAACAACAGCACAATGCTGCCTCTAATGAAAGAGAGCCCTTTAGAGGTGCAAAGCTTGCCTGAGCTGCACCGATTCGGCTCTCTCCTGGTGCTCATTGACAGCCTGGAGATGATTCTGCCAAACAGCATCCAAGCTGAGCTTTGCTTTAAGGAATGCTACACGGGAAATACCTCATTACCTGCAGCAAGACTCAAGGCTAATGCCTGTTAAGGAACCTATTTGGAAAATGGATTTTTCATTACTCACTGGCTATGCCAAGTCATTGGCATGGATGGGGATTTTAAAGGCAGCTTTAATTAGAGTAGGTAAAACCCACAGACGATCAAGCTGCAGTGTCAGAAAACCATCAGAACTGAACACTGACCCATTTGGGTTGTTTGCTGAACTTTAATCACTTTCCAAGTCTGACAGCTGCTCAAACTTAATTGCTCATTACACTTGTAAATAAAAACTGATCTCACTCTCTGATTAGCCAACCATCTTAGAGTTGCCATAACAACTTCTGGTCTAATAAGCGATTTCAGATTTACCATTATTTGTACTAGCAGAAAATTTCACAAAGGTCTGAGATGGCTCTTTTCAGCAAAATACCCTTCTAATTAAAACAACCCAAAATCAGTAGAGAAAGGGCAGCTCTGAGATAATGAGAAAAAACAAGCTATTTACTGCAACAGCTTAAATGTGAGATAAGGGTACCCCAAACCCAAATATATGCTGCATCCAGCTCAACCTCCACCTCCCATTTTCAATCATCTTATTATCATGCCCATACCCCATAACAACTGCTCAGGAAAATATCAGGCAGCACTCAGGAAGTAACTCAGGTCACAGTGTGGAGATGGATGTCAAGACTCACTCCAGAAGAAATATTCCAATAAAGTTTGCATCTTTTCCCTCCTACTCTTAAATTAGGAACCGATTAACTGGTGCAATTCCTTACCACTCTGTTAACTGATCACCTTTTGGTGAACACTGAGGAGTTATAATCCTCAACAACTTCATATAAAAGAGGGAAAACTGTTTGTGTGGAACACAACAAATGTCCACTGCATCAACTCCAGCGGAGGATGCTTCAGAAGGAAGAGCTGCAATGTCATATCTCATCCCTGGATCACCTTAGCCAAACACTTAATTCAGGCACAACTTTTGGGACAAAATTAGTAATTAAGCTTTGCAGATGTCTGGGTAAAAATAAAATCTGTATTTCAGTAAGTATTTGGTCATCACAGCTTAAATAAAATGGCTCTACTAAAAGATACAGATGTATTTAACAATCTCAGGAGACAAAGTGATTTGGGCTACGAAATACCATGAGTCCATAGTCCTTTGGAAAGCATAAAAACTTTCCAAAATTTGCTGGCAAAGCTGCTGAAGTTTGAAATTTATATAATATGCTCAAGGTAGCTTTTTCTGTTTAGAGGCAAGGAAGGACATCTCTTTCCTTCCAAAAAGAAAATAAATGCAGCAAGCTATAAGTGACATCAAATTAAAGTTAAAAACAGAAGTCAGGAAATACCAGATTTTAAAAAGGACTTTTTTTGCATTTACTCAGCTATGCAAGAAATGGGAATTTGCTGTAATTTGGGCCAAACACGAAGCCCAGTCACACTTCTTGCAGTAGGTGTATCCCATGAAAATACAGAGGATGTACCATGTCCAAGTTAACAACATCCTCAACATTCCTGACCACATTTGGGGGATGTAAAAAAGTCTCTCTTGCCTTAAGAACAAGCAACCAATGCTCTGCAAAGCTCTTGGAATTCAAACACAGTTTACGGCACCAATCTGTGCCTCCACTTTGTGTACATTTTCTTTGATCTGAATTTGAACAAAGAATTTCTTCCCAAAGGAATCTAACCCAGAAGGTTTCTGAGGACCAGCTGGGGAACAGACTGCTTTACTCTCAGAGAATAAGAAGCTTAGGAGCTAACCAAATTATTCAACAGGTTTCTTCTGAATATCTTCTCATTTTTGAGTCTCCTGATAGTCTCTGAGACTCCACTGAGCTGCCAAAAGGTTTCTGTGAACGGAGAGATACAGCAGCATGGGTAAATAGTCAATACACGGCCCTGCCAGAAATTATCCAAACACAGACATGTGCATACATGGACTTTTTTCTTCCCTAATCTTTGATTTTGAAATGAGTTACTACATTATGGTGCCTACCTTAAAATCCTGGCAGGTACAGAACAATCATAGAGTGTATATGTAAATTTAAAGACAGTGCTGCCAATAACAGACTGCCTGGGTTTATTTGCATCTCCTCTTCGTGAGCAATGGGAAGAGTTACCTACAGATGGGAAGATTTGGCTCCATGGGTTGTGTAAAGATATGTTTACCTGTAGCAAAGAACCTGCTCTGAAGGGAAGGGAGACCCAGCTCCAGCAAAACTTTTACACCAGTGTCTTTTGTGCTCAAGAATCATCAGTTTTAAGAGTCCTTTGCCATTGATCATAACTGGAACGATCAGGGAGAATCATCAGCAGAATAACTAAATGAATAGAGATGATAAGGGTTATCTGTCCTTGATAGGATTTTTATACTCAGCAACAAGTTTCTTTTATGCAGAAAACCAGGAATTCCAAGGGCAGATGCAAATGAGAAAGTAGAGAACTAGTTCTGGATGGTGTTCAG
>NW_008650594.1:53310-59485 GCF_000695815.1 Acanthisitta chloris
ACCTCTCAGGGCTCCCACACCACTACTTTGTGCCCTGTGTTCTCCAAACATTTATGCTCTTTATCACCTATACATTGCACAGATTTTGAAACCAAAACATGAGGTGTGAAATGGTTTTTAGTCAAGTGTGAAACAGCAGATGAGGAAGGAGGTTTCCAGGCCAACCCTGAAGGGTACCAGCCAAGCAAGTACCAGCCAAGCAGGTACCATGCAGCACCTTGCCCAGGAAGGATCATCTCACCAAAACTTCTGCAATAACTGCTGCTGTCCCCTCCACTGACCATTAGCACTGAAGAGACTACCAAATGCCTTCGTCGCCTTCAAAAAGTTGTTGATTAAAAACTCAATGCAGTTTATGAACTCCACGGAAAATCTGACTAACTTAAAACTGTTCTTAACTCAGCTAAAGAAAACACATAATCCTTTTTTTTGATGTGAAGATGGTTTTGGATGAAACATTAAATCAATTGGAAGAGTTTGTGGGGATTTTCTGTGGTTTTAGTCAAGCGTATTTTAAATACGCAGTTTAAAAAATCTGCTGAGGACATGACCAGAGCACTAACAAAGTGGGAATGAGTTGTCCCCACACTGTGACTCTCACTTACAGATTTATATTAGAAGCATACGGAATATACATTTAAGCATATCGAGCTGAAAGAGATAAAACTGCATTACCCCAAAATACACGTTATAATACCTTCATGAACTACAATCTGCTTTTGTGCCTATAAAATAAATCCAGTCTTAGAAACCTAGTATTAAATGGTATTATACTAATTACCCAGCTCCACACGTGTGTGGAGTTTCTCCAAGTTGCCAGATTCATGACTCAGTATTTATTTGCTCCTTTAAAAGCAAAGTTATCCATTTTTGTATTTCATGGAGATTTTCCTTAAAACATAATCCATTGTCATGAAATGAAAGGAGATCCAAATAATCTTATAAAACTAAAAGCATTTTATCAGTCTCTCTTCTTGCATGACAAGCATAATTCTGAATGAGCTGTGGGGGGTTGGATTTCTAACCACTGACCAGCTACAGGAGTACCTACAAAAGTGCTTAAACTCTGAGGAGAGAACTTCTTATGCCCTTTTCTCTACAGGCAAAGAGCAAATACATCTTTCTGATAGACAGCAAGAAAAGTTACTGGCACCTTGCACTGAGAAAAGCTTCCCTTTGACAGGGCACAATACTTCAGCAGCTATGGGTAAATGCAAAGGGCTTTTTATTTTATTATAATGCAGTGAGTGAAGAGAGATGACTCAGAGCCCAACAGCACACTGCAAAAATGGGGTTTTATTGGAACCAGATCCTAAAATGACAATGTGCACTTTCAACACTGATTCTAGTGTTGGGAAAAGATTTGTCTTGAAAAAAAAATGCTTCACTTACAGCACAGCAAAGTAGTAAGTTTACACTGAAGGGAACTTAGGGAAATTGTGGACAAGAAAGCCTGGATTAATGCCTCCCACAGGACTAGCAGGGGCTGCTTGCTGTAATGCATTTCTCTGTTCCTGCATGTAGCCATCAACTCATTTATTTAGGAACCATTTTTATTCTAAGGCTCATAAAAATCTCAAGATATAAGAAACCTGAAGAAAGGACTCAAGTGCTTCTTATGGAAAGGAAAATAAAAGGTGTTTTAAACCCCCCAAGCTGAAGCATTTTCCCATTAAAAAGAAAAAAAAAACAAGAGGGAGGAACAAAACAGTAGCTCTGCAAACAAGACTCTATCCACCACATATATTATCAATTTAACAGCCTTGAATGGAAACTGCAAGTGCTTTGATAAAAATCAATTGGAAAGCTGTCTGCCTCACTGTTGCTTCAATAAAGTGCCTCTGTATCTTTTGCTGAAACCTTGTTTTTGTAGCCTCCTTAAACAATACTCTGTATTAAATCACAAGAACAGGCTCCAAGGCAGGTGCCCACCCTGCATTGAAACCTCTCCTCATCAACAGGGACCAGGGATGGAAACCAGTAGCACCTGATCTCCACCCCCACCCCCAGTCACACAGGGCAAGTGCATTTCTGTATCGTTAAAAATTAACTTGCAGGTCTCAATGCACTTAATTAAGGTGCGGAACCTCTTTCCCAGAACTCTCTGACTCCAGGTCAAGCAGATTTCGGGCTGCAGTGAGAACAGCTGACTTCAGCAGCACTCACAGCCCTGACCAGAGCCCCACCAAAACAGACCTTGGTGCCCCCATCCAGCACCCCATGAGGAGCCCATTTCACACACCACGGCCCCAGCTCAGCACCTGAGGGAGCTGGGGAGGGAGGCAGCAGCAAGGCTTGGTTTGGATTCAAACAAACAAACACATTCCTGAAGCCTTTGCGAAGTCTCCAGAGTAAAACCCCAAAACACTAAATTAGGTTTTCCTGTGTCCTCATGTGTAAGCCATATGGCCCCTATCAAATAAGCAGAATGACCAAAAAAAGGCACCAGCACTCCACATTCTTGTAATTCAATCAGCTTTAATCACTGAAGATGTTCTTGCTAACCTGCAGTAAGGGTATTTGTTCTAATAACCTTGAATAGAGTGGTGACACTTTAAGGATGGCTGTGGTGAACAAAGAAAGATAAAAACACAATTTATGGCAGGATGGTGAATCTCAAGGCAAATTCCCACTCCTGTAAATTGCAGCTTTCCCCCCAGGCCAATCTCTCCACACAGCAGCACTCTGACAGCTGTTTTACTACACATCTTCCTGTTCTCCTCCTCCTCCTCACTGCTTGGGATATTCTTCAAAACAGACTTCCTCTAAGGATCTGTTGTATTTACAGTACTAACTGGCACAAATAAAGTGTTCAGTTGTAAGAACAGGGCCAGCACCCAATGCCACAAAGGATCCTGTCAGCCCTGACGTACTCAGCAGCCTACAAAACCACAGCACCCAATTCCACCCCCTAGACTCACCGCAGCCTTCAGAGAGACCTTCTGAGAAGTATCTCGAAGTCTTTTGGAAGTATTGGATGCTGCAACAAAATCCTGGGTGAGACTTTTAGTCTCTATGTAAAATGATGCTATAGACTCCCTTCATGGCAACCTCCAGGTAATATGCAATATGGAATGAAAATGTGATTTTAAGTTCAGGAATCTCTTAGGCACAGCTAACACAGCCCCATCAGAAACTAACCCCTCCATTCAGGAGAGGACCTTGCTGGAGATACAAGGACAGTTCAGTGCCCACAGGTCAATCAAAGCATTACAGAAAAATTAAGTGAGGCTGGTAATTAGCAGCCATGGTGATTGGCTTATATGGTTTCTGCCTTGCCACTAGTGGAAATTAAATAAAGCCAGTCAAAAGTCAGGTAGCTTTCAGGCGTGAGGAACCTGCTGCCATTTCAACTGGCACTTTAGACGCAGTAGACTCCATCCATCTCCATTACAAATCCTCTGGGCTCATCCTAGCATTACTTTCTCACATTAAGCAAAAGAGTTAACATAAAAAGCCTGTCTAGCTCCAGACATTATCCAGATAAAGAGGGGAAAAGAGAAAATCTCTTGTATTACCTCTCTCAGCTCTCCCCAAACCTTCTCTGACATCTTTGTTCTTTCAGACCTGGCATTTATCTGCAGACATTTCAGAGCCCTAATTAAATCTTCCTGTGAACCTCTGCTACTCCCTGGCAGAGAACACACATTCTTGGTGTGCTGATGGACCTACAGGATTTTCTGCACTTCTCCCTTATGGTGAGTGTTAGGCCTTGCTTGAAAACATCACAACTGTGTTCAACACAATATGTTTCAACAGAAATACAAAATTATTCAGTTTCTTTTAAAGAATGGAGAGAAACATAAGTGAAAATTATATTCCACAAGCTCATTGGAAAAACAAACTGTGGAAACAGTGTCTGAGAACAAGGGATGCTTTTGTTGTACTGCTGTCTCGGAAAGGGATAACTGGCAGCGAGAGGAGAAGCAGAAAAATTTGTCATCCAAAATAAAATCTGCAGCTATCATGTCCTCCCCCTGGGAACATAAAAACCCCATTCTAAAAGTGCAGCTGAATTTTGCATTAAGGGAAGTTGTACACCTAACCTTATCTGATGGAAGCAGCTCAGTGTTCAGAGGCTCAGAGTTGGCAGCAACCGCTCGTTCAGGGAGCAAAGAGATGAGAGAACTGTGAAAACCTTTGCACTTGGGAGTTAGAAAGGCTAAAAAAAGCAGATTTGACTGCTACCTCCTTCCCCCAACAGTTCTTAAGCCCCTTCAAACCACTGACTGATGCTAAAAGAAGCTGCCAATAAAGAGAGCAGAAATTCCTGCCTCCCTTCCCAAGCTCAGTGCAGAGGCCAGGCCCAGCAGCAGCTGTGGTCCAATGGCCAAACACAACAAAGCAAATTCACTTTAAAATCATATCTAATTTCTGCTGTTCTCATTATTATCCTCTAACTCTGGGCACTTCTTTCCCACAGCAGAAGAAATAAACAGCCCAGATGGCTGAGGACAAACAACAAGCTATACATATGCTCCATAGAGCCTGACAAAGAGAGCCTGGCCATCCTCACAGCACAGCGTCAGACTCACACATTAAAGGGCCTTTTACCCCAACCAGGGGGATGAGGAAAATACTATAAAAGAGGTTTGACAGCGTAAGCAGGTACTCTGCAAAAATCTCTCACTATAATTCCGAAAGATCTCGCATCATTCCATAAATTAACATAGAATAGCTATAGACTATACACAGCTATATATTATAGAATCCCAGAATGGTTTGGGTTGGAAGAGACTTTAAAGAACATCCAGTTCCACCCCCTGCCATGGGCAGGGACGATTTTCACTAGACCAGGCTGCTCCAAGCACCATCCAGCCTGGCCTTAAGAATTATATTCTATATAACAATAAAAAAAGCATTAGAATTCCCGTTGCTTAAGAAATCAAGGAAACTCAGAGCATGGTTTCTCTGGCGAGGGATGCTAGCACTAGGGCATTCATATCAGAAGGACCTTAAAGCTCACCTAGTTCCAGCCCCTGCCACGGGCAGGGACACCTCCCACTAGACCAGGTTCCTCCAAGCCCCATCCAACCTGGCCTTGAACACTTCCAGGGATGAGGCAGCCACAGCTTCTCTGGACAATCTATGCCAGTGCCTCACCATCCTCACAGGGAGGAATTTTCCCAATATCCAGTCTAAAACTCCTCTCTGTCAGTTTGAAGCCATTCCCCCTTGTTCTGTCACTCCAGGCCCTTGTAAATAGTTTCTCTCCATCTTTCCTGTAGGTCCCTTCAGGCACTGGAAGGCCACAACTAGGTCACTCCGAAGCCTTCCCTTTCCAGACTGAACAATCCCAATTCTCCCCTCACAGGGAGGAATTTTCCCAATATCCAGTCTAAAACTCCTCTCTGTCAGTTTGAAGCCATTCCCCCTTGTTCTGTCACTCCAGGCCCTTGTAAATAGTTTCTCTCCATCTTTCCTGTAGGTCCCTTCAGGCACTGGAAGGCCACAACTAGGTCACTCCGAAGCCTTCCCTTTCCAGACTGAACAATCCCAATTCTCCCAACCTTTCCTTTCCTCAGCAGCAGAGCTGCTCAACTGAGCATCATCTTAGCTTCAGGATTGTTTGCCACATTCCTGCACTGCAGGAACATGATCCAGCCTGTTCCTTCCCACTGCAGTATCGGAGATCTTATATCTCTCCAGGTGCTCCAGAGAGGGAAGCAGGAGGCACTGACAGTCCACCCAGACAAGGCGACAACTTGGAAAGTCATCAAACCCTGCAGAACTTCTGCCCAAGGCTTTCTCCTATGGTTACCCAGAGCAAAACCAGCCTTGCCACAGCTGAACACATCTGTGGGAGGGAGAAAGTAGCCACAGCTCAGGTAGGCCTCGACTGGCCCTGCAGTGAAAGCTCACTCCAAATAACTGCTCATGGCTCCAAAGCATCACCAAAACCACAATTCAGGCTGCAGGCTGAAATCCAACCACGTGCCTGTGTCCCTAACCCACATCACCCCCTGCACATGCACAGCTCCAGGAAGGTGGCAGCAGTTTGGTGTCTGAACCTTAGGGGGGTCTGGAACGAGGTGCTCACATGCAGGAAAAGGGGTTGGGGATGCAACAACTTTCTTTCAACCATCTGGAACTGGAGTCATTGCCTCCTCATGGACAACAGCCTGCACAAAGGCCCCTCAGAGACTCCCAAGGAGACCCACAGCCCCCAAGCCCC
>NW_008650595.1:0-205 GCF_000695815.1 Acanthisitta chloris
ACCTCCCAGGACACCCCATGGACACCCATGGACACCCCCCGGGACATCCTGGGACACCCCCCGGGACATCCCGGGACATCCTCCGGGACACCCTGTAGCCCACCACCCAGGGACATCCCGCACACCCTCCAGGACCCTTCCCGGACACTCTCCGGGTCACCTCCCACGTCTGAGACACCCCCAAACACACACCGGGACCCCCCCA
>NW_008650595.1:294-5266 GCF_000695815.1 Acanthisitta chloris
CAGTGGCATCCAGGACATCCCCCACACCCTGAGACATCCTTCGGGACCCCCCGGTACCCACCCCAGACACCCTGCAGGACACCCCACACACCCCGAGACCCCCATAAGGAAATGTGATCAGCCTTTGCCACAGCTGACACCATTGGGCATGTTTGGTAGCAAAGGCACAGGGGTTGGGACACTCATTGAGACACCATGGGTAGAATCAATCTCTGAAGCCTAATGAAGGCTGGACAGAGCCAAACCTCTCCTAGCTGGACCATTGCAGTTCCTAGGCAGCTCAGTGAAGGCAGAGTGAGTGTGCCCCAGCTCACACCTGGGAGGGGGAACAGCTGCTTCACCCCCGTGGGCAGCAGAGCCTTGGGGCTTCACCTCCCTTCCTGCAGCAAGTGCAGCTCAGACCTTCTCCCAGGGTCAAAAGCAATCGGTAATGAAATGATGAGCAAATGTAAAACAAGAAAAACGATGACATGTTTGAGCACTCCACAAGGTCTCAAACATAAAGCAACATACTTGCTCACTGCTGCAGGGTTTTTTCAAGCTGTTTTGAACTCTGCCTGTGTTCATCATGCTTTGTCCTGGTGCACATATCCCTTATCCCTTTAATAAGCTCTGCAGTGGCTGAATGCTGCTTGAGTCATGATGCTGCCTCGATCAGTTTTCCTGCAGGGCCCTGCCACTGCCTGTGCCTCACATGCAGGGATGTGTTTGTCCTGTGAGCACTCAAACAATAACCTGAACCTAAGGAGTAGCAAATCAACGTCCTCAGCCTACAGCATGTATGTGAAATTCCTTTAGTTTTTTATTTTCAGAATTCATCAGGGAATTTTTTTTTTGTTGATAACAAATATCTGGTTGGCCTAAGCCAGAAAATACTCACATATCCACTCTGTAGTTAATGTGCCAGCACCGGTACAGTGTCAGGGTGTTGTGTTTCTCTGAAGCCGTGTCAGCTGCATGTGCCAAAGCTCATTTAAAATCCACACCTGTTACTTCCAGGCACTACCTAGGGCTGCCCGTGATCTTACATCGTTTTCAAGGGCTATGAAACACACCTCCATCCTCAGCAGGTCAGGACCATAGGGACAAAGGACTGGAAACCCCCAGGCAACCCTGGCTTGTGTGAAACCATTGAAATGTGCTCCTCTGTTCACCCCTCGGACAACAGGCAGCCTGCAGCAGCTGAGGAGAGCACTCTGCCTCACACCTCTGGAGAAGAGGGATGGCTGGAGGGCATGACAGCCACAGCAACTTCCCCTTCTTGTCTCTAACTTCTCCCTGAAACCTGAGGTTTCAACTGTTTGGTTGGGTTGGGTTTTTTTCCCAGGGAATGTACTGCTTTGGCAAATTCTAGTATTATACCCCAAAGGGATCATTAAAGACCATCACGAGTTATGCAGATTTGGATAATGAGAGGTGCCTCTGACAGGCATCCTCAGGTATATGTAATGAAGAACAGAGTAAAGAGACAGGCAGAGTATCACTGAGGATCATTTAAAGTCACTAATATTTCCTTAGAATGTCTTTTAAACCCCCAAATCGGGAGTCCCTGGGAGTTAATGTGCCATAGACAACATGCTTGGAAGGCAGAAAAATATATGATAAATGAGGTGTAAATGAGTAAAATCATCTTCTTCCAACTCAAACCCCACTATAGCTCTGTAGTGGAAATTTTGCACCTGCTCAGAGCACCTTGAAACCCAGCAGAGGGGCGAGTGATGCAGAGGCAGCCCCAGGCTGGGCAGAGGAACTTTGTGGGACCTCACCCCACCAAATCCTGACCCAGTCCTGCTCAGCTGAGGTGGCAGAGCTGTCTCCTGCTCCTGCTCTGCTCAAGCTCTGGTAGCCTTCAAAACAGTGCCTCCCCCATGGATTTATTGAGACATATCCACATTAAAACAGTAGTAGCTGCAACCGCCCCATTTCCAGGTGAAATGAATGTATAAGCAAAAGTTTTAATGTGATTTTCAGGGAATTCTCAGGTAAAGGCATTTTCTCTCTGGCACTGGATTTGTGCTGCTGTACCATCAGGACTGTCACAGAACATTTTCAGGGGATTCAAACATTCTGATTCCTTTTTAAAGCCCAGTGAGGAAAATTATAACATTGTCTCAGATTCTCCCCCACACTATTTTTCACTGTTAGGATTTCTTCTCAAATCTGTTGCCTTTTATATTTTTGTCTGCTCAGGTAGGTAGCATTGCTAGTCCCACCCATTCACAACTGATTCATCAAGAAGATATTTTTAATAATAAATACTGGCAGTTTTTCTTTCCCTTCATACTTTCTGAGCCCTCATTGTGCTCAGGTATTTCTCTGCAACTCTGGACTCGAACAAATTAGCTACCTTTTGGTGCTCCTCCCTCTCCTAAACCTAAATCTGCATGTAGTGACTTACTCTCAGGACATGAAGCTTCAGTGCACATCCTGAATATTGCTGGGATTACAACTGAATTGTGAGACCTGACCAGTTTGGGGAATTAGTAGAGCTAAGCTGATCGACTCATCATAGCACAAGGGACTTCACTGGGCAATTATTTTCTAGGTCATTCCTAAAACTAAGACCTGTTGCTGGGTTTCACACTTCATTATTTTGCTAAACTGACCAAGATGCAAAGGCAAACATCCAGCAGCAATTACAACTATTGCAATAGCTATTTCAAAAGCCTCTCTGCCCAGCTTCAGAAAACTGGAGTGACTTGTCAAAGCGAAGGTTCCCATCACCATGCAAGGGAACAATGCAGCACAATAAAAGCTTGTAATGAGTGGAGGAGAGCAGGATGGCCCGTGCCCATCACCTCCTCCTGGGCACAGCCAGAGGTCACTGCCCATTTCAGGCACTGCTCACTGTCCCCAGACTCCATCAATGCAAAGGCTTAGGTGCCACCTCACCGATTCAAGGTTTCACGGCCACATAGGTTTCAGTGCTATAGCCTTCCACAACAGCTGGAGGAGGCAGACTGTTGGTCTTCTTTTTCCTGTTGAGCTTTTAAACCTAACCACTCAGAATGAAGTGGTAGAATTACACAGGAACCATCTTGAGTACTAAAATAAATTTGGGTAGCATTTTTTCTTGTGGGCGATAACCCTCAGGAAAATTTTTTCCCAGGGGAAAAGTCACGGCAAAGGCAAAGCCCTGCAATGCTAGTTTTATTTAACTCCAATCCTAATCCTATAGCATGCAGGCACTTTGATCCAATGCTGAAAAACATTCAGGTATCTGCATATGGAAAGCCAATCTAACCTATGCTTAAAATTGGGGTGACTGCAGACAGGAGAATCCTTAGAGATGCCTTTCTTTTCTTTACTTCTTTTGGATTAGCTCAGATCTACCAAAATGAAATGGTACAACACTTCATCATTCTCCTTTTACCTACTGCATTTGTGTATAGCTCAGCCAGAGCAAACATCAGAACAAGAAAGTCTTTAAACTGGCCCTGAATAAGCAATAAAACCCCTGGTTAGCTATTCCCAATTCCCTCTCTTGTTTTTTGTTTAAGGAAAAAAATTACCTTACTTTATGTGTAAGAACACTTTGGGGCTGGTTAGATGTTTGGTAAAGGTATGTTAGTAACTGTTCTTAAACCAAACATGCTTCAAAATAGGAACCTGAAAGGCTCAGGTGCCTTGAAAATATTTATTTTCAAGAGATTGGTGAGTTCCTGGCAGAAAACTGCCGGAAGTAACATCTGCACACAAGACATGAGCAGAGGAACTGAGATGTTTGCCACAAAACCAATTCTTAAGATGTCTAAGCTTCAGGAGAAAGAAATTACTTAACTTTGGCCTTTTGATGGGATGCCTGGGCTGGATTTGGGAGCATACAACAGCCACTGGGATTGCCCCTTGACCGGAGCAGTTGGATATACCAGCCTGGTAAGGGCTTGGCCCACTTCCAGGAGCTGTGAAACAGGGAATGGCTGGAGGATCCAAAAACAGTATGTCTGGCACACCATCTGCTAGATGTAGCAGGGAGCAGATGCTCAGGATACCTCCTTACTCTGCCAGAAGAGAAGAAGCCAGAGGAAGGATTTTTTTGCCCTCTCAGACTTCTCCCTGGTTTCCCTCCTTCGCCCTGCACTCCAAGCCCAGCACCTCCCTCTGACTCACCTGCAGCTTCTGCAGACCATGCTGTACTCTCCTGCTTTTCAACACTTTTCTTCCTTGGTCTCATCCACCTGAGGAATCCTCTCCTGTACATCTGCAGAAAGGGCCAGGCCAGCCCAAGGAGTTGACCTCTTCTCAGCTGAAATGCAGTAATGGATTGTGTTTATGCTTCACACTGCTGAAAATCATAGAATCATAGAGTAAGATCATAGAATGTGTTTGGTTGGAAGGACCTTAAAGGTCAACTAGTCCAGCCCCTCCTGCCATGTGCAGGGACATCTTCAGCTATGAAGTCTTTCAGACAACCCTAAAATGCAAGGAAAGCAGTGCACCCACACCACCTCTGGTACCAGTCATCCAGGCCTTTGCTCCTGACCATCAGTGTTTCCTTTTAACTCACCTTTGCAAATCTGATTAACAGATTTGCAAGTAAACGAACAAGCTGCCATTACTCACTCTAGATGGGGTAAACACACCCTATTTGGATTTAAACCAAGCCTGTTTCATTTTAGATAAATCACTTAGCAGCCAAACAAGAGTCTTCACAGTGGAGCGTACGAGTATAACCAAGCAGATCATCGCAATGCTATTTCTTTTTCTTTTATTTTCCCATCTTCATTTGATTATTATAGCTCCAAAGGGTCCCAGGTACCAAAGGTCACCTCCAGGGGACTGATACAGCTGTGCAGGCACACAGAAATGCAGCACGTACTGTGGCAGGGACTGATTTTGCTTTTACAAGTATGAAATATTTCTACTGACTTCCACCAGTGTGAGGAAAGAAGTTTGTGTGTTTTCCCTTTTCTCGTAAGCTCTGGGGTGAACCAGGTGTAGCCAGAGCCTGCTCGTGGCTGCACTGTGACTC
>NW_008650595.1:5286-7997 GCF_000695815.1 Acanthisitta chloris
ACCCCAAACTGATGTGACAGAGGTAAAGTCAGTGCGTAAGAGTTGTGTTAGGAGAGAAGGCTCTCATAACACCAATGGGACACAGCAGCTTTAGTGCCTGTGAACAGTGTCTCTGCAACCCCCTGCAAGGTGCCAGAGTCCCAGCGTGCTGCCAGCACCTCCTTCTCCATCCTTTTTGCTGAAGAGCTAATCTGGGAGAAACAGTGAGGCAGCATTTCCGCAGTCAGATGATTTTCCCCACTGCTAGAACACCTCCCTGGCAATGGCAGTTTTCCAAATATAACAACAAGCCTCTGGGGAGTGCATCAGATCTGCTTTCAATTCAAAACAAGGCTCATTTCAAAGTCACTTCCAAAAGTTTCTGTCTCCTTCCAAGCAAGCACACTTTTGTGGCACCTCAGTCTGACCAGAGTTTGATCTATTTTGAATGTCTTAATGCCACTCAATAGGTGACAAATAAGTATAAAATAGGGCATTTTCCCTCATCAGGGAAGCCAAGCTGTAAATGGCATCTCTTGTGGACACAATCCCATGCCCAGGGTGCTGCTTAGTAGCTCAGTAAGATGAGTAATAGCCTTTAGTTATTCTCTAGTCCTTTTGCCCTCCTCTAAACATAGTATTTCTCAGTGCCAACTTTCTAGCTTAAATTAAGGAAAAACTGAAAAAAACCCAAACCAACAACCCCAAACCTATCCATGGCATTAATTTCATTAATGTAACAGCTAATCAGCTAAATACTTCACACTGGGTCTGAGCTCACTGATGTTTTGCTCTGTGACATGAATACAAGGGCCCTCCATGGTTTAAATAAAGGAAAAGCAGAGGTGTGGAGGAGCTGTGCAGGCTGGCAGTGAGGCAAAGTTACTGCAGTGTGGGAAGAGGTAGAAGCACAGAGTCACAGGGTGCAGGGTCAAAGCTGCCAGCCAGCTCACTGACAGAGGGGTGTAAAGAACAGAGGTGCCAGCCAGGACCCAGCTAAATCATCTGTGCTTTCAGCACTGAGCTAATGAACTATGGAATAGAAATGTACTGGGGTTTGGAGAATGTTATTTCCACTTACAGAGTTTGGGAATTCACAGATTTCACTGACATCTGCTATAATTCTTGTATTAATTCCTAGTAACATGAATTCCTATTAAATTCCTGTTATTAAATTGTTTTATGGAAGCAAAATGTGTCATTGTGGTCAATGGTAGCAGCTGGTCACTTGGGCAGGGCTCAGCTTTAGCCCTTGGAAATGTTACTGTGGGGCTTTAAGATTGGAAGAGTAGGTTGCTATTTTATATATCTGGTTAGAAATAAACAGCTTTATGCCTTCATTTTTGCCCTGTGATGTCTGTATCTCTGCTCTGGCCTTCAGATAGTACTGCCTTTCCAGAACAGATTAAGAACACCTGCTATAAGAAACAAACCAAACCAAACCAAATAAAAAACCCCACCAACCAAAACCCAAAACCCAAAAAAATAGGCAACCCCAGTCAACTAAAAAAATCTGATGTATAAAAAGCCACAACTAATGTGTTGATATGGGCAGCATTTTCACTGTATGTTATAAAATCCACAACTAAAAGACAATAAAATGCCCCACTGCTCAGTCCACAGGCCCCATGGGAGGGTTCAGGAAAACAAGGAAACAGCACCAAATTAATCGCTCCTTGTTAAACACAGCCATTTAACAAACTAGACCTTAATGGGGCACATTCTGTAGCTACTGCAGTTTTGTATGTCTATTTTCAAAATGGCTTTTGTGTCTCTGCAAAGCAGGCACAGGGGTGCATTGGTGTGGGGTGTACTGACACAGGGTCTGTTGGTGTGGGGTGTGTGGTGTGGGGTGTGTTGGTGTAGGATCTATTGGTGTAGGGTGTATTGATGTAGGATCTATTGGTGTGTATTGATGTAGAGTCTATTGGTGTGGGGTGTACACTCACAGGCTGCAGAGCAGCTGTTCTGTCTTCACTGGAGTTCCTACTGGTGCACAGCAAGAGTTCCAGGTCCCTTCTACAGAGAGACCTGCTTAAAAAGCAAGAGTGAGCACACATTTCCCCTAGTGAAAACCAGAGGTGCAGTACTGCAGAAGCACATGCGTATAACTCAGCAGTCAAATTCTTTAAACAAAACTAATTTCAGGTAAAGATAAGTGCAGACATGCTGCAGATCCAGACTGGGGACCAGGACCATGCATGGGAAGAGGTGTTCTTTCTTCTTAGCACATGGCCCATTTTTGAGGGGCTCCCCATATGATGGTGATCTGTCAATAACATTTTGTAAAAAAAGAAAACTATTGGAAAAATGTTAACAACAATGGAATTAGGATTTTTCTTTCTTCATCTGTCAAGAAAAACTTTAGGATGGCCAAAGCATAAGCAACATCTTTCATTACCAGGCTGGAAAGAGACTTGGAGGGGATGAAGCCAGAGAGAGCCTAATCCAAAAAAACACAGTCCTATCAGGAAGAAAGCCACGATTATACAGGTGATTATTCGAGGTGTAGCACTAATATAACAAATTTAAATGGTCACATTCTTGACTGGAAGACCTGCAATTCTTCTAGAGGGTAATGAATGGAAATGATATGGTAATTACAGCCCATTATTGCAATCAGAAGGTCTGCTGACAAAGTGCTACCAGAAATGAAATTCCGTGTTGCATATGGTGCCAAGAACATAATCAGCATTTGCCTCTTTCTATCCAAGCATACCTTCCACACAGAT
>NW_008650596.1:0-206 GCF_000695815.1 Acanthisitta chloris
CCCCCAGGACCCTCACTGACCCCCAGGACCAGTACTGACCCCTCTGGGACCCACAAATTGGGGGCTGTGACCTCAGGGCTCTCACTGACCCCCAGACCCATATTGGGGTGGTGCCCCACACTGGGGGGTCCCAGCGCCCCCTTACCCCACATTAGGGTTCTGACCCACATTGGGGGGTCTCTGTGCCCCCCTGACCCCACATTGGG
>NW_008650597.1:0-612 GCF_000695815.1 Acanthisitta chloris
GCATCAGCTGAGGGGACAGGGGGGACACACACACACACAGGGTCACCTGGGGCACACCTGGGTGTCCCCAGTGCCACCCCTGAGTGTCCCTTCCCTGTCCCTCACCTCGTTCTGATGGGCACTGCCAATCACGTAGCAGTAGAGGTCGATGCTGCTCTTGTAAACCACTGTCAGCCCTTCCAGCAGGGCAATCTCACCTGGGGACAGGTCACCTGGGTCACCCCCTGGGTCACCCCCTGGGTCACCCCCTGGGTCACCTGTGGCACCTGGGTCACCCTGTCCCTTCCCTGTGTCCCCCTGGGTCACCTCCTGTGTCCCCCTGGGTCATCCCCTCCCTATGTCCACCCCAGCAGGGCAATCTCACCTGGGGACAGGTCACCTGGGTCACCCCCTGGGTCACCTGGGTCACCCTGTCCCCTCCTTGTGTCCCCCTGGGTCACCTCCTGTGTCCCCCTGGGTCATCCCCTCCCTATGTCCACCCCAGCAGGGCAATCTCACCTGGGGACAGGTCACCTGGGTCACCTCCTCTCCTGGGTCGGTCACCCTGTCCCCTCCTTGTGTCCCCCTGGGTCACCTGGGTCACTACCTGGGTCACCTCCTGTGTCCCCCTGG
>NW_008650598.1:0-641 GCF_000695815.1 Acanthisitta chloris
GGATGGGGCATCCACAGCTTCTCTGGTATAACAGAATTAGCAGGGTAGTGTTAATTGTTACAGAATTGGCAAGGTAGCTAAAAGAATTTATCTAATCGAAGACTGGGTAAGTCTCCAAGTGGAGAATTGTTGTAAGGGGCCTTAGACAAGAATGCACCCGAAGACATACATTGTGACTAGATCACCCTGGAGGCATGCAGATGAGCCAGCAGAAGTCAACCAAGACCAAGATAAGGAACTTGATAGTCTTTTCAAACAAGGTAATAAGCTGGGCCAAGACTATATAGGGAAGGAAGAATCAAAGTTCATGGAAAGGACACTAAGTGACATCTTTTCAGCAACCACAAGGGACCACCAGAGACCACAAAAAACCTCCATGGATGACCCCCCAAGAAGCCCACTCACTCAAAAGCAGACTAATTAGCAGAAGAAGTGAGAGAGTCACTAACCAATAGATGATAGAGGACTAATAAATGAGGGTTAGGTAACTTGTAACCAATGAGCACTAATTTATTTGTTTGCTGAAATGTACAAAAAGTAAAATGTTTTGATAGTTGGTATGCGCATTAGGTGGAGTGATCCCCCATGCATCCAGCCCTGCTTCTTAATACTACATTGAATCATAGAATCATAGAATTTAA
>NW_008650599.1:0-1999 GCF_000695815.1 Acanthisitta chloris
CCGGGTGTGCTGTGCCCCTCGGGGGGCTCTGCCGCGCTCGTGGGGCGCTGTGAGGGGCTCGGACCCGGTGCTCATCAGCTCCCAGCCGTTCGGGTTCTCTGGTGCTGCTTTAGCCATCTGGTGCTTGTGAACGGTCCCTGCCGCGAGCGGCTTGGTCCCCATCCCGTGAGTGTCTGAAAGAGGCTGTGGGATCTGTTCCTGAAGTTGTGCAGGCAGGAATGAGAGCTGAGCTGAGCTGCGGAGCTCAGGTTGGTTGTGAGCAGCATCGTGGTGGTAGAGAGTGTTCTGGAAACTCCACAGGGTGGCTCAAGTCGTGGGGCTTGGAGCCTCGAGGAGTTGGTTACCTGCTGTGAGCCTGACCATCCTGCTCTGATGGCAGCTGGGCAGGTTTAGTTTCCAGTTTGGGTCCAAACATCATAAGTTAAAATGAAGCAAAACTGAAAGATTTGCAAGCTGCTCTTTGCCTTTTCTGAGTTTATGCAAGTCTGTGATACTCAGAGCACTGTGACAAGTGTTGCCTGACTTTCTAAATGCTAATTCTATTTGTTGATGGCACTAAAAAGTGATACTTCCTTACCCATAAAACAGATTTGTGTAAACCAGACTAAGCCAGGAGAGGACCCAGAGGAAGGAATTGCTGGGAGATTGTTTCTAAGATGCATTCATGTTGATCTGTGCAGTGGAGAGGTGACTGTTCTCTAGGGCATCTGAAGAGAGTTGTTGTGTTCCTGGGGGTTGGTGCAGGAGGAGACCTTTGAGGCCTGAGTCGTGGTATTAGTGAAACAGTTACTGAGTTTTGTTCTTTGTGTCCTTGTGTAATATACTGATGTGCACCAGCATCAAAGCTGAGTGAGGATGGTTAGTGTCATCAGATGTACAAAGTTGAATTTTCTTTCAGGGTCTCATGTAGATCAAACCATGCTGAAATAAATCCACGATGGGAAGAGGTCACTGATTTTAGTGAAAACACATCAAACCTCAGTGAAAGCTTCAGCTGGTTGTTGGTTCACATCTTTGTGTAGACAGTACTGCTGCGAGGCCTTAAGTGGGAAGTTCTGCAGAACACAATAGTATGTAGGTGGGGGGTAGAAAGTTATATCTTCAAACCACATAACATGCAGAGCAGTGTGTGCTTGTTGTAGAAGTGACTTCCTTTTCGAGCCTGCTTTCTCCACATTTGAATGACTGGAAACCGTAATTAGTAGTAATTTTGTTTGTCCCGAAGATGGAAATCATTAGCATATAAAAAAACCAAGATCACAACCATATATATAGCACTGTAATCTGGAGAACATTGTCCCTGGCTTTGAAAAGGCCCCAGCTAGAGTCTGTTAGCAATCCAGTATACATCCGTGACCTTTAATGTACAAAAGATTAAAGCATGTTTACATGAGACCAGAAAATGTTCAAATTCTGAGGGAGGACTTTACCCACATGCCGGTGGTAAATGATGCTCATTGTTCATGGACCATTCTGGCCTCGTCTGAACTGCAGTGGGGAAAATGTCCTTTTCAGAGGAGGATTCAAAGTGGAACCAAAACCAAAGGAGTGTCTGTGGACCTCAGCACTTCAGTGTGGGCCCTGGTTTGAAAGAGGCTCTGGTGTCCTCACAGGGTGCTCTGCTCCACCCATGGCTCATGACAAGGCCTGTAATAACAAATCTCTGTAAGCAAGCTAAAAGGGATTGTTTGAATTAAAAAAATTGGAGAAAATGTAAATTTGGGGCTCTAGGAATGGGTTGGGATGAAAGTTTGCTAAACAACTTTTGAAAAGGTTGGGATTTGGCAGGATCCATCCAGGCTTGTATTTAAAAGTAGCATCTATATCACACAATATGTGCCAGAAATATCCTTACTGGAAGCAGGTGGCACTCAGTGCTGCTGATGTGTGCCTGAGATAACGAACATGCACTGCTGTAAAAGCAGCAGGGGGAAAAAGGGTAAATAAAAATCCTATGGTCAATATTAACAATAGAGATTTCTCTCTAAGCCAACCATTT
>NW_008650599.1:2038-14562 GCF_000695815.1 Acanthisitta chloris
GCTAGACGTTAATTAGCAATCATCTTCTGAGGACTTACAAACGAGAATTGCCTGTCCCTGGCAGGCTGAGCCCAGCGTGGCCAGGGGAGCCTGTTAGCTGAGCTCCCCAGGTGAGCAGCACTGGGGAGGGTGGGCAGGGCAGGTCTCCTGTCACCTTGAAGTTGTGATTTTACTTGGTCATTGAGGGTGTTTTCTCCCTCTTTTAGAAAGCAGGTGTGAGGTGCATTCCCTTGAGAGTTTCCTGTGCAGGTATTGCTAGTGGTACCCCAAGTTTTAGCTTAGGTGCTGCATATCCTTGTGTCTCAGTGGAGAAGATTGGCAGAGAGTTAATGAGCATTTACAAATGAGCTCCCTGGTGAGTCAGCTGTGGTAACTGCTGTGTGTGTTCTTCCACAATACCTGTCCTTGGCCACTATGTGAGGCCAAGCACTGAAAAGCCAGACAAGAGTCTGCTCCAGCAGCTCCTTTCATGCAGTTTTGGTTGGTGTTCACTGTGTGATGATCTGCTGATAGGTAAAGCTGCCACATAGTTTTCAGTACTCGAGGTTAGCCCTTCTGGGAGCTGATTCTCTGAGGGGTGTTTTGAAAATCCAACGAAACCCATCTTTAAATCAGATTCCAGACAAAACCCTGTCCTGAGACAACAGGTGGGAATGCAAATGGAAAGGGTTTTTTCCTGTAGGCTCAAGCCCTTGCTGTAGCTGAGCAGACTCTGACATCTGGTGATATGGATCTACAAGGCCTGTGTATGTATAATGTAGAGAGGGGAAGCAGGGAGCATCCATAAATATTCCTCTAAATGCTTGTTTGCATGTAGACAGGCTCCCAGGGACATTGCCACGTCTTGTAGGTGTCAAGCCCTGTATAATTTGCCTCGTTCCTTTTTTTTTTTTTTTCTCTCACAGATGCAAAGCTATTAAAAGGAAAAAAACCTGAAAGTGCACGCAGCTGGGTCCTGGGGCCTGGCTCAGGAACACAGGAGGCAGTGTTCAGCCCTGCTATAAAGAAACAAATATGCACATCTAACAGAGAATTCCAGATTTTGCTCAGGAAACCAGCTCTCACTTGGAGCTTCCCAGCAGTTAGTGTAAATAACAGGCTACCCAGCTTTTAAAAAGTGCAAAAAAGCTCTGACCTGGCCCCTTCAAATGACAATAAGCAAGTTAATGACAAAAAAATAGACTGTTTGCTTTATGCAAATCAGGAACTCCATTTCAATCCCAGGAGCTGCCCTGCAGCAAGTGGATGTGAGGTCAAAATCAAACTTGTGCCCCTGTGGCTCCCTGGACCCACACGCTGCTATCTTTAGCTTTCCCTTGATGATGGTTTGTATAAACCCAGCATGGAATGCAGCCACTTGGGGGATCTTTTCTTGCCTAATTTCATGCTAATTGGCAAGGTCACATTTGCTGGACAGGATGACTTTGAAGTCAGTGCCTTGTTTTCAAGCAGCAGAGGGTGTCCCTCGCAGAGCTCTGGTGTGTTCCCCTGGGCTTGGGGAACCTCTGGAGTCCAGCAGGACCCACTGGGGGTTTTCCTTCTGATTTTCAGAGGTGTGTGAAAAGGAGTTTTGTAAATCAAGGGTTAAGTCCTTTGAAACTTAATCCCTTGACCAGTTTCACCTGGGGAGGCTGCCCAGCTTCCAGAGGGGTGGTGGAGCTGCCTGCACCGTTCCTGAGCCTGTCTAGAAGAGCTGGTTTGTTGGTTATTTACAGTACAGCAGCACACACAGCCCTCCTTCTATTCTCTGTCATGGGCAGAGAGATGGAGAGATGGTCTTGTGGACTAGCAAACGGTAGAAAGAGCTGGAAGCTTGGAGGCAGTTTGGGTGGGACCCTTGAGGGCTTGGGGGGTCAGACAGAATGCTCTAGGTAGGGGGCTTGGGTGGCACAGGGTAGGCTGAGTGAGGATGTGAGGAGGTGCCAGTGCTGTCTGGGTGTGAAGCTTGCTTTCTTTTAACCCTGTGTCAAAGCAGAAGGATAGTTTGGTACTGAATCAGAGGATGATTCAGCAGTGAAACCTCCGGCTGGGAAGTGCCTGAGCGAAGGGAGGTGGGGAAGTGCTGTAACTGCCCATGCTGTGCTGAGGCTGCTGTGCTGTTTGCAGATATGTCCATCAGAAAAGGAGAGGACAGTCCTTTGGTGGAGAGTTTCAGTCTGTGTTCTGGGATGCAATATGCAGGAATGGATGGACCCTTGAAGGTGATGCAGCCTTGGGTGCCAAGCTGAGCCCCTGGGGAGCATCCTCTCCCTATCTGCCCCCTCACAAAGGCAGGAGCTTGACACTGTTTACCAAAGCAAACTCGTGGTGGTGGTGATAGTGATGCTCCTCCCCTGGGGAGGTTGGGATGCTGGCACTGGTCTGCCCTTCCTTCAGCAGATCCCTAACCCCAACCTGCCTTAGCTGTACTGGAGCAGAGTAGCCAGTCCTGTCCTACTGAAGCAAAAAGCAGAACTTCTCCTGATTTGGATGCTCTGTATTTCTGTGAGCAGCACTTGCTGCTTCACCCATGTGCCCCTTTTCCCTCGCGGTGAGGTCAGAGCCTTGTGCTGTAGCATCACCACATTGCCATGGTGACAGACCGTGAGGTCACGGCGTGGGCAGTGGCAGCCAGGACAGTGATTTCATTGTACCTCTGGAGCTGTGCAGGGCTGGGACTCGCTCAGGAGACCTCCCCAAAGCCCCGAGCCTGTGTCCTGGTGACGCTGTGCTGATGAGTCAGGGCCAGCAGCCTCTCCCCAGCCCCTGGGCATCACTGCCTGCTGCTGTTCCTGGTGCAGGGAAACAACGAGCTGAGGGTTTGCCTGCAGCCTTGCCCACGTTCCTGCTTTGTGGATGGTTTGCCATGCGGGAGGAGAGTCAATGTTGTTGCTGTCCAGAAGCTGTGGGTGTTTGCTTGTCTGGGGGCTGTGCCTCGAGCCCTGAGTGAGCCGTGGGGAGTGCAGAGAGCTCTGCCCAGGGAGTCAAGGGCCAAGGGCAGGCTGCAGCCTGTTGGTGTGTAAATGTGTTATTAATATCTGGAATGTGGATCCTCTTGGAGAGGGAATGCCAAGGGTGAAAGTGCTCTTCTAAGCACAGTGTTTCAGGGCTAAGCAGAGAACACGTAGGTTACCTGTAGCCAGTTGTTGATGGGCAGACACTGTGAGTGGTGGGGTGTGTTTGTTGTTCAGAAGACTTCTAAAATCACCTGTGCACGTATAAATAGTTTGCTTTGCCCGTAGCCCTCCACACGAACCTGGCTTTGCTGTTCAATGTGTTGTGAGGAGTTTTTATTCTTTACCTGTTGCCTGTGTGTGTGTTGAATGGGGACCTGAAGGAGTCACTTGTTCCTTGATATGAAGCTCTTCAGCCTGGGGAGTTTTTCTGCTATTGCTGGTCACTGCACAAATCCTGCCTCGAGCCCTGGCACCAAGCCTTGCTCTGTCTGGTGCTGGTTCTGCTCCCTTGCATCAGCTGGAATTGGGGTGATTCTCCCCAGAGCAGTGGGAATGATGTTTTTTGTGCCTGTGGGGGGTGTGTTACTCTGCTGGTTCCGAAAGTGTGATGGGTTTTACCCAAAGTGAATCTCAGCATCAATATCTAGGCCTGATGTGTCAGATCTGAGTGATGGGGATGACACTGTTCCTGTGAATGCCCAGACTCTGATATCAGAGATCAGCCATGCCAAAATATATTCAGCTCAAAACTCAGTTACTCGTTGCTGTTTCCCCATCCCCAAAACAGCTTCGTGCTGGGATTAAAAGCCAGAGGGAACCTTCAGAAATCTGCAGGCTGGACTCTGTGCACTCTGTGCTGTCCCAGGCAGAGTCTGTGTGCTGGTTTGTTTGCTTGGCTCTGGGGTTTCCCACTGGACACCAAGGCTCAGCAGTTCCTGAAAATAAACAGAAACCCCCTGCAATTTAATCACAATCTCTCTGTGTCAAAGTTTCACTGTGAACTTCTGCTGCTTTTGCAGAAAGCACAGTCAGTTCCTACCTGGCTTTATGTATGATATTATTTGCCAATGGCAAACACTGTCCCATGTAGTGTAGGAAGTAGAGAAAATGCTGGAACAGTTATTTAAATACTTAAATTAAACCCTCTTTGCCTGTGGCACATAGTAATCTGTGCCTGGAGTGAGCAGATAGTGTGGATGAATCCCAAACTGTGAAGCTGTTTCAGGTATTTGCTGCTGGGCACATTGAAATCTTTGAAAGCACACAAATCCTCGTTGTGTTTTGCATGTTTTTATGTAATGACAAACATGATGCAGCTCCCAGGCTGGGGAAGCTCCAGGAGCTGATGTACATTGAAGGATGTGTCCTGAGGATACCTGGCAGGACTCTGCTCACTCAAGTGCCACTGGCATTAAGCACCTGATGGGCTGCTGGTCCCAGACCTGCACTGGGCTCAGCAGTGCTGGTCCCAGATCAGAACTGGGCTCAGCAGTGCTGGTGGGGATGCTGTGTTGCCTGGAAGCAACCTGGGCATAGCTTGCAAGATGAGAATCTCTGACAAACGAGGATTTTTGGCTCCAGGAGAGAGGGCTGCACTGCACACTTAGCTGGTATTTTGTATTTTATAGTCCTTCCTGGGCATAACGTTCCTTGGACTGAAGTTGGAATGTGATTGCTTGTGACCATGGGGCTGGATGCTTACTATCTTTTCTCTAACAAATATCTGTGAGAGTGTTTCTGATCAGCTGGTGCATTCTCTTGTGCAACCTGTGGCCCAAAGTTGCTGACATGATACAGAGCCAAACAAATCATCACACAGAACTGACTTTTTAATTGAAGAGCTTGAGCTCAGCTTTGGTTTTGTGAAGCCTCTTCTGGCTCTTGGCTGCGTAAGAAAGGCTTTTCTCCCTTCACCCAAAGCTGTTCCTCAACCTTTAGGTTTTACATAGACCTATTTGGAAGTGATTTTGGGATGTGATGGTTTCAGTCCAGCTCCTAGTGGACAACATTTGACCAAAATCACAGCACCCCATTTGGCACCAAGGGGTGTATTTGGCAGGAAGGGCAGCTCTGAGATGGGCAGAGAGGCTGATGTGCTGCCAACTCTCCTAGGTGATCCCTCTAGGTCAGGCTCAGGAGCCCGGCCAGGTGGTGTGGAGGCGTTTGCAGTGCTTCTGTCCGTGCTGCAGCTGCTCTGAGCACTTGAGCTTCCTTGGCTGTTAATCCAGTACTTTTCATAAGCATTAACTGCAGTTAAGAAGAATTAAACAAATATTAAGCTAATATCAGATCACAACCAGTTTATAAATATGCATTTTTTTTTAATCCTTGATTGCTCAGCTTCTGTAATAGTATTTATAGTCTTAAAGAGACCCTTCTTTTTCCAGAAGAACCGACTCCACATAAAACCAACAGCCCACCCTCTGGAGTTACATACGCTCATGATGTCTTGGACTGTGGCCTCAAGCCATGCCCCCTGCCTTTTTCTAGCCTTTCTGCAGATCCCATGGGCAGATATGGACAGCCAGATAGCATAGGGACAGCACCTACACACCCTGCCAACGCTGCAGGGGCCTCTGCTCCGAGCCCTAGGATTGAAATTACTCCATATCATGAACTGATTCATTCAGGGGGTCCCTTCCGCAGCAGAGACACAGATGTTCTTTTGGTAGAACATCAGTCAAACTCAGCTACTGCTAGCCCAAGGGTTACCCTGCCTGTCCCTGGCTTTGAGGGCTACAGAGAACCACTGTGTCTGAGCCCAGCTAGTAGCGGCTCCTCTGCAAGTTTCATTTCAGAGACAAATGTATCTCCTTGCACATCACCATGTGTTTCACCAAATAATGGTCCTAGTGATGACCTTTGTCCACAGTTTCAAAACATCCATACTCATTATTCTCCTAGAACCTCTCCAATAATGTCACCACGAACAAGCATCACGGAGGAAAGCTGCTTGGGACGACATTCACCATCACCCTGTCCCAACTCAAGGTCTTCATCACCAGGTGCAAAACGGAGGTACTCTTGCACTGAGCTCTACAGTACTCAGCTGCCTTCCACCTCTCCACGGCAGTCAAGGACCCCCTCTCCACAGCCCTCTCCTCGCATCCCCCTGAGAGAAGACAACTCTTCAGTTACTTACACGCAGTTGCCCAGCGCTCCTCTTTCCATGGATGCTATGAGCAGCCTTCCCACAGATCCTTCCTGTGGTGTTCCCACCAAAATTTGGAAAACCAGCCCTGATCCTTCGTCAATGCCTTCCCACAAAAACAGCATTCCGTGTCACGTCTTTCAGACCGTTGACTTCCACGGGCCTTGTGAGCAGGAGGACAGGAGAAACTCAGCCCCAGAATCAATCCTGTTGGTACCTCCATCCTGGACAAAGCAGCTGGTGCCTGCAATACCTATCTGCAGGTAGGTAATCCTTCCTGTGGCTGTGTGTTTTCTCATGGTGTGGTGTCCCACTGGTGCATGATGATCCCTAGGGAGTGTTTTCTTGGGTGGATCCTGCTGCAGACCAGAGCTGAGTGCTCAGGGGTAGCACTGGTTAATGGGAGCCCAGTCCATTATGAGTTCAGGAGGTGGGTTTGAAAGAAACTTCACCAAAGTGGTTCACAGATAGCACAAATTAGAATTTCCAGATTATTTGTCTAAAGAACAGATTGCAGATAGCCTCTGGTGAAGGTGGAACCCTCTGGTTCCATCCTGCTGCTTTTAAGGAAAACAGTGTGATTACTTTTGTAAAAGCAGAGAATGTCTTGCTTACAGATTTCCATCAAGGATGAAAGTGCTTTAAATAATTCCTGAATCAAAACAGAGCTCACAGCTCCGAGTCAGACTGAGTGTTCAGTCAGCTCTGAGTGACTTATTGTTGGTTGTTAATTTGTTAATTGTCCCTCAACCCAAATCTCAGCTCTTGGCACTGCCCTCAGCATCTCCCTCCATTGTCAGGCACTGGTGGCACACAGGGCTGGACCCTGAGCAGTGAGAATCTGCCAGGACTGAGGGTGCCAAGTGTGTGACTCCTCTCCCAGCCACGGCTGGCACCAGCAGCCCTGTCATCCTGCTCAGCACCAAAGTTGTCCCTGAGCTGATGTTATCCTCAGATGCATATGTAGCTATTGCAATGCTACTCTATGGACTTCCCTTGGCGTGTTAGACCTGGCAGCAGCTCATTCTAACAAAATCAGAGTGGTTTAAAATCCAGTGCAGCTCTAGTTGTACATTGCAGTGTGTTCGTTTCATGCTACAAACCCTTGTGTATTTGTAACAGGAAAACTAGTATCAGGTAAGAATATTTAGCATTTTATTCATGTGCATTTTGGTATTTATGGAAACATAAAGTTATTAACTTGCACATCTGGTAAGTAATGGTAAGTGGAGTGAGTATTTCAAAATATGTATCCTGTGATCAAAGTTTAAGACACGGCAAAAGCTAGATAAGAGTGAAATCTTTGGAAAAGTGTAACTGCTATCCTATTCTCTTCTGCTTGGAGATGGGTCCACAGAAATTACTGTCCTCACCCTGAATTTCAGTAGGGCTTGCAATGAGCAGGACAGCATCATCTCACTGAGTTAATAGCAGAGTCCTGCATGGTTCACAGAGCAGCCGCCCCGGGGCACGGGGAGGCAGGTGGCATCAGGGCTTTGAGAAATCAAGTGCTGAGGAGTTTGACTGGTGTGTTCTCTCTCTGCCCAGTTTGCCTGTCCAGTCCCTCCCCCCCCTGGAGTGGCCACTGTCCAGCCAGTCGTACGAGCTGCGGATCGAGGTGCAGCCGAAGCCTCACCACCGCGCGCACTACGAGACCGAGGGCAGCCGAGGGGCAGTCAAGGCACCCACCGGGGGCCACCCCATCGTCCAGGTGAGGCTGGGGGACATCTCCAGAGAGGGAAAGTGGGGGTGAGTTCACTGCTGAGAGGCTTGCTGGGGCTGACCCTGAAAGAGGAGCACCCTCTGAACCTGGGAGTGCTGAAAGGGTCTGAGGCTGAATGGTGGTGAAGCCCAGGGTGTGTGGAAGGTTGGTTTGGATTGGCTTGTGGAGGGTCAGGAGCTTGAGCAATGTGTTTTCTACCTTTTCTGGGCTATATGTTAGATGCCTTGTGACCCAACTCTGCCATAAGATGCCTGGTTGTCCTGGGTTCCACCTGAGCCTATTTTGTCTTGACAAGAGACTCTTCTATGTAAACATTTCCTGAGGTTCCACATGTACAAACATGAAGCCTGGTTGTCAAACTTGATGTAGCTCAATGATCTACCAAACTCAGGTTTAAAACAACTAGCAGATCGTGTTGGATGTGCAGCACCATGTCTTCCTGGCAGTGGTGAAGGAGAGTTTTGGAGCTGTGGGTTCCTGCACTGCAGCTCTGTGCAGCACAGTTCTGTTGTGTTTCTGACTCTTCCTACCCTCTGCTCCTCTCTAGTCTGTACAGCCAAACTGTGTAAGACTCATGCATGTTCTCTTCAAGTGTAAAGAGCAGTAATCAACCCTCATTACCCTTGATGGGAGTTGGATTAGGAAGGTCTGGAAGTTCAGCTGAAGCTTCCCCAGAGTTAACAGCTGCCTTTTGCTAGAAATGTCTTTCGTGCATTTGACTTCCCTTAGCAATTTTCCTCTTTTTTTCTGTCCCCAGGTTATGTGGTAAAACTTCTAGTTTTAAGCCCATTTCAATTTAGGTCAAAGAATTTCACCCCTGTGTAATCCAAGCACTCGGTGCATCCATTTCAGTCTGGTGCCTGGTATATTCATAAGTTGCTGATGCTGTGCCCCAACTTGGGTGCTGCTTGTCATCAGTGCTGCCTTCTTTTTGTCCTGGATATGCAGCACGGAGAGGAAACCTGTACTAGCTGTAGTAGCCATGTGATGGGGAGTCAGCATAGCAGTGGGGAAAAGTTTGGCCTCAAAGCTGTAGCTACAGAGAGGATGTTTTCTGCTTAGTGATGCTGCAGAGAAAAGGTGAATGAGTTTAGGCAGGAGGTCCCTTGTGATTTGGTCTGATGTCACTGCAGAAACAAAAGTTCATCTCTGTTTTGTGTTATCATTTATATTGTCCTAAAGAGTCCAGTTCTGGTCCAAGCTGTGCTTGTGAGAAGGGAAGTCACTGCTGAAACAAGTGAGAGCTATCCAGGCTGACAGTGGTGGAGGGAACAAAATTCATCCCTTTGCTGACCTGAGGGGTGGATGAGCTGAACCCTTCTTCTGTTTTGGAGGGTGAAGGGCTTTTCCATCACCTTCCAAAGGGTGGTGTAAGACACTGGCTGAGTGGCTGCACTGTAGCCATCTGGGGCACATCAGTTTTCCCTCATTTCCCCCTCATTCCAGCAGAAAGCCACAGCCTGTTGGTCAGGGTTGTGTAGTGTTGGTGTGATGGTGCTGGTGATGGTGTGTGACAACTGGACAGGTCAGCCACAGCTACAGCTTCCACTGGGCAGAGCTGGGGTGCATCCCACAGATGTTTCTGACACACTCAAGACTTGCATGACCTAGGGAAATGTTGGAGTTTCTGCTTAATTTCAGGCACGTGATCAATAGCACTAATTTCACTGGGCTGATTTGTGCTTAACCTCAAACACATGTTCGATCCTCCCCTGCAGGCTCACCCCATTTTCAAATCAAGCCATAAATTGTTAAATCAATGCATTTGTTTACTTTGGTTGAGCTGGACTTAGGTGTATGGATTGGATACAGCAGAGTGGCAGCTGATGGTTGGACTCAGTGGGCTTAGAGGTCTCCTCCGACCTTGGCTCTATGATATTTGAGCAGAGTATGCAGGATGATAATGAATAGCAATCACATTTGCCATACCTCAGTACATACAGGATCTTTAGTGCATGAGTGACAAGCTCAGAGCCTGTTGTGGTGTGTTTGAGGCTACCTGGATATAGGAATGATAGGCCCAATCAGCACTTGCTCCTTTCTCAGTTTGCTTACAAATACAGGATCACTTACCTTCCCAAGGTATTCCTATCAACTGGATGTTTATTGCAATGAAGGAGTTTCTTGTGACACGGGGAAATATAAATAATTTGTTTCCTTCCTGTAATCAATACCAATCAAAGAGGGGATTTATATTTTCTGCTGGAGACAGGAACCAATATTCCTAGTTTTATCATAATTTGCCTTCAAGCTTCAGTTTCTAAAGCTATAAATTCAAATGTTCACATTAGCTCCCCAAGCAGATGTGCCTCTGCACAGCTGTGCCTGCATCTGGAGAAAATATGGGCAGCTTCTTTCTGAAGGTTTATTACAAAGCTGGAAGTCTTTGTTGGATTTGTGTTCACTTGAACATAACCAGGTTCATATGGGTGCTGAGCAATGAGATAGTTGCACCTGTAAGGTTGATGACATCTGAAACCAAGGGGAGAGCAGTAAAATCCAAAGCTCTCATGTCAGAAGTTATTTGGCTTCAAGGTTTCTTCTTTTTTTTTCTCCTTTTTTTTCCCCTCAGTGAGTTTTAACTTTTGTGTTCTTGTCAGATGCAAACAGAGAAAATGAAAGGGAGATCTTTAAAAGCTGGTGCTGTGTTGAGGGAAGTTTGTATTAAAGGCAACTGGGTGTAAAGGGAATGAAATTATTTCTAAGAGGTTGTATCTGTTTTGTGTCACACTGTCCTTGGGATCTTTCTGGAGCACTAGGATCTCTCCATAGCAACTTTCTTGAATCCAATGCTGTCTCTTGAGCATTTGGGCTTAAATTCTGGCAGCCAAGCCTGCCCTGAGTGGAGAAGTCCACCAGAGTGGTGGGATTCATACCAAGGCTGAGTGTCCCATGCATGTCTCATACATTGCACAACCCTTTCTGATACACTTCTCTTCCACTACTTTGATTACCTTTACTAAAATAAGATGATTAAAATCTGATCAGAAAATAATCCCATTAAGTAAACCCCCATGTTACTGATTTCCCAGCTGAAGCTCCTGGAGGAAGAGCTCTTGGCTGACTTTTGCAGCATGGTGTTGGCAATATTAATTTTCTGGAAACTGCATTTTGCATGCAAGTTTCTCCTTTTGGGTGCTCTGAAGCTACAGACCAGCAGATCTCATATCCTCCAGGCCTTATCTTGTGGTTTATCTTTCTGATGCTGCTTCCTCTTCTTCACGTGTCTAGCCCTGAGAGTTTGTGCACAAGGCTCTGCACCAGTTGTGGACTCCAAGCATGGCAGGAGAAGTCTGATTAATCCAAAGCTCTGGCTAGAGGGGCTACATGGAGGAGGGAGAGAGAAGCTGTTCATGCTCTGTAACATTCACATCATCTAACTTCAGGGACTATCTAGAGTCATGTGGACAAGTGTAGGCTCCCAGTTTAGGTGTTCCAGGTCACTCTTGGGAGGAAACTGCAGCTTGTTATTAACTGTAGAGAAATTCATGTTTCTGTCTGCGGGATAGATAGTTGGATGTGAGTATCCCCTAGATGTTAAGTTGCTGAGAACAGCAAGGAAATCCTGTGTAGCAAGGACAAAGCTGAAGTTTCCATGCACCTACCAACTAGAAGGTCCACCTGGTCACTGAGACTGTAGAGGAGAGGTAGGCATGATTGGTTTTCAGCTCTCATTCACCAGAGTTGAAGGAAAGCTGCTTATTTGTACCCAGCTGCTCCAGTCAAGGCTCTGGAGAAGACTATCCATTAGGAAAGGCAGTGGCTGTGTGAAGAGCTTATGGATGTGACTGGGACAGAGGTGGCAATCCAAACACAAACCTGGCTTGTACTGATAAAAATAAGTACATTGCCCAATGGTTTAACTTGGTACAACACCCCAGTGTAGACCAGGGCTACAAACCTCAGTGCCCACGTGGAGAGCAGCAGTGGGCACAGCATACCCCCAGCCTGTGGTGCCTGGGTGTGCTGTCTCCTTCTGGCTTCCCTTTCCAGCAGGAAAGCTGCACAGAGAGGGGCTCCTGTTCAGTGCAGCCAACCCACCTTTCCCCTGGGTTTTAACTTTTAAAATTGTGGTGACTTTCACTGCCCCTTTTATTTTTTTTCTTGTGAAAAAGAAGCTGGAATGGCAGAGCCGTTAGTGGAGCTCACAGGAGCTGCTTTGCAATAACAAACGTATGTTCCACTTTCCTTTTAGATTCGAATTTTGCCGTATGTGTTTTCTTGTGGTTTCTCAGTCAAAGGAGACATTGTTTCTTAGCCTGGGCTTCCCATGGGGCTCTGAGTCTTAACTGTATGTGACTTCCAACATTCAACTAATTCATTCACATATTAGTAAAACCAGAGCCTTTGATGGAAACTCCGAGCCAAGTCGCAGCTTGGTGCCGTGATTCTCACCCTGACACTTGGCTGGGCTGGAGACACTGCTGCTGAGCCCCCACAGGATCTGCTGCCCAGGGCACAGCACAGGGGCTGTTTGTCCTCCTCCTCACACCTTCCCCAAGGCCTCTGCTCAGGGAGGGGGAAGTCCAGGCTGTGCTGGACTCACACGTTGGTGCTGGTTCGTGTTCTGCCACATCTTTGTACCATTCTCGTGGCCTTCACTTCCCTTTCCTAGTGAGCAGAAACCTTGCACAGACTCTCAGCAGCTTTTGGCTCTTGCAGGAGTCTCTGCTCCCAGCTCAAGAGCAGCGTGTGACAAACTGCCTGCACAGCT
>NW_008650599.1:14585-16427 GCF_000695815.1 Acanthisitta chloris
ACTACTGTGATCATTGCTGGAGCCTCTTGAGCTTTGAGCTCTTGGGCCATGGATGTATTTACTGTTGTTAGATGTGCTAGTGCAGGGATTAGTATGCAGTGCTGAAAATGTGGATTTAAGCTACAGCTGAGAAATGATCTTCCAAACTATTACCCCATCACATGTGAGAGTAGGTCAGTACCCCTCACTGTGCTGCTAGCGTGACTGTACCTTGGGATCTATCTATGAAAGCTCAGCGAAGCCAGTGAGGAAATGAAACAGCTGAATAAATCAAAAGTAGTGTAGGAAAATGCAGAAGATACTGAAATTTGCTTTTGTTTAGATGTGAGATTGGACTGAAACCCAAGGCATATCAAATATGATCCCTATGTTTCTCTAACTAATGTAAGAAGGGAAGTGCTGGATAATAGGATAATTAGCTTCAGGGGGGATTTAACTGGAGGTAAGTTGTGTCTTCTGTTGTTAAAGTCTTTCAAGTGGGTCTGTGTCCTCCTGTGTGAAAGGGACATTGTCACCCAGACGTTGTGGCTGGGTGAGTGGAGCTCACCCTTAAGAGGACAGACAGGATCACCCCGTGGTGCAGAGGGTCAGGGAAACCTCTCACTGTGAGGAAGCACTGGGATTTTCCCATGTGCCAACCAACCTACCTGCTTTGAGTTAGAGGTGAATGAAAAGCTCTCACTGAAAGTTTTGAGCCCAGTTCAGAATACATTGCTTTTGGTGGGGGGAAGGAGAGTGTACCAGCTGGTTTGGGGCTGGTGCCTGTGCTGTGCAGCTTAGACAGATGGAAGATTTAGGCTAGTCTTTCATGTAGGTTCTCACTGCAGGACTGGACATGGGGGAGTCAGTGTGCTGTAAAGCAAAGCTGGAATTCCTGGCTCTTTGCCATCAATGTGGACACTTCCAGCACAGCAATAACACAACATAACTCATCCCGTTCCGGGTGCGCTCAAGTATCCACAGGAGAAGTTCACACAGGGTGGACAGTGTCCTGTAAACTCACATCTGAGCTCTCTGTTCGTGGGCTTCACTGTCCAGCTAAGCCTCCAGTTCCTGCCAGTTCTCTCAAGAGCAATGACTGTTGAACTGGAAGTGGCTCAGGCTGTGAGGGCTCACACCTGGGTCTGTGTCTGGGGGAGCACCGTGCTCGCTGGGCTGATGGCTCTTCAGGGGGACTGGGCAGCCTGCTCCTGCTCACTGAAAATCTTCTAGGACCTGTTTCATTCTGAAACAACTGTTGTAACCCTGATGCTTCCAGCAGACCTGAGTTATTCTCCAGCTATGCCTTGTGTTGTGCGTTTCAGCGTGGGAAGGAACTTGGAGAGAGCAGAGCAAAGCAATCCTGGGGCTTGCTTTTTTTTCCCCTTCATTTTTCTTTTCCTTTTTTTCTATTTCCCAAAAATGCTTTTTGGCAAGATCCTTTCCCAAATGTAGCTGGCATTCTGTGCTAGCTGATGGGAGAGCCCCGTGCTGAGAAACTCCCCCAGGAGTTTGATGTCAAAATCATCAAATTTGCACCCTCTGATTTACTGGTGGCACAGCGAGTTCTGTCATGCTGGAGAAGTTTACATCTTTGTCATGAATGTGCATGGAAGTGCTTTAATTACTCAGCTGGTTTCCTTAGGAGGACAAAGTTCACATTTCCATGCAGCTAGGAAAATGTGATCTCCAAATCCTCATACCTGTACATGTGCAGTAGTCAGGTGCCTCTTCTTCTAAACTTTCGGATAGTCAATGCATCTTGAAAACAGGATCAGCTTGGCATAGGGATAGAGAAACTGAAGGAAGTGCTTTAATTACTCATGTACATGGAAGTGTGCATGGAAGTGCTTTAATTACTCA
>NW_008650600.1:0-538 GCF_000695815.1 Acanthisitta chloris
TATCCATCCAATCATCCATCCAAGTCTTGAGCACTCCACAGAAGCAGCCACAGCTTCTCTGTGCAGCAAAACCAACACTAACCTCGTGGCAAAGCTCTCATGATCTCCATGAGTTTGTGATCACCCAACCAGGGACACTTTGCACTAGATCAGGTTCTCCTACCTAGTCCTGAGCACTCCACAGGAGCAGCCAAAGCTTCTCTGGGCAACACAACCAACAGTAACCTACTAGCAAAGTTCTCTGGATCTCTAAGAAGTTGTGACCATCCAAGCAGGGACACCTTCCACTAGATCAGCTTCCTCCAAGCCCCATCCAGCCTGCCCTGGTGGGCCAAGATCTCCAAGAGTTTCTGACTCTCTTCCCTCCACCAGAATCCTCATAAACCCAACAGGAACATTACTACAACACAACAAACCCCTCCAGCTCCTCCTGCCATGAACTGATCACACAAAAACCTCCTGAGCAACCTCAGCTCCCTCCTCCACACCAACCTCATTCCAGGGAAATCAGCTGAGGGAAGGAAAGAGGAGAGAAAGT
>NW_008650601.1:0-605 GCF_000695815.1 Acanthisitta chloris
TTAAATTCTATGACTCTATGATTTTTATTCAGTGTCAGAAAGTTTCATGTGTTATAGAAATACAGGTTTCTATCTTAAGGAAACTACCTTATATCTTAAGCAAAACACCTTGTGCAGCTTTATACTTCATGTTGCTTCTTTATGAGAGATGAGGCTAAAATATATAGCTTCCCTCTCATAAATAAACAATGAAGTCAATGGTTGCTTTAAAAGAGGATTTAAACCTAATCCAATTTCTGTCGGAGTTCTTTAGGTTCAGTATGTTTAGGAAGATAGATTGTAAATAGATTTCACATAAGTAAAGAGTTTGACTCAATTTTTTCAGTTTTTGATTATTTTTACTCATACACATTGAAAAATTTTTATTCTTTAAAAGCTCTGATGGCATGTTCTTCAAGCATGGAAAGGATGATATGTGTCTTGAAGCAGTGATGCTGGCACTGCTCAGCAGTGATTATTCTCTGGAGACTTCATCAATCCTGTCAAGAAAAACTGATTTTCTGACTGAAGATGGGCAAGTTATGCATCTAAAAATTGTGATTTTAGACAATTTTTAATTTTTTTCCCTCTTATACAGGGTTATGAATGACTGAGTCCCCAAACAG
>NW_008650602.1:0-24346 GCF_000695815.1 Acanthisitta chloris
TTTTTTTTTTTTTTTTTTTTTCTGCAACTTAGGCAGGTTTCTGTGCCTGTAACCCCGTGCAGGCATCTGTGAATTTCTCTGTGTGCTTGCCACGCTCCAGAAGGGTTTGTTCTTGCAAACAGCCCCTGCACAGGGTGCTCTGAGATGCCACTAAACCCTCCAAATCTCATGTGGACTTGATGTACAGAAGAGTTTGCAGGGAGCTGGGAAACATCAGCAGATGAGCAGGGATGGTGGAGGGGGCCCCAGAGGAAGAGTTTTTTGCTGGATGAGGCATTTTAGTTGAGTGTGGTGGCTGTCCATGGGCAGTGAGGAGTGCCCAGAGTGGACTGGAGCTCAGGATCTGGGCACAGGCATCTCTGAGTACCAGGAGTATTGCTGTCTTTACCTCCTCCAGGTTGCCTAGGCTGGACAAAAATTGCATTGCCAAAAGCTCCTCTCGACCCTCCCCTGCTGTGAGGCAGGACCAACCAGCCTCGGGCCATCATCTCAATTTAAACGCCAATCCTGGTGCTAATTTGTCCAAGGCCCTAGTGATTTACATTTGTTTAGGCTGGTGGAGGGCCATCATCTTCCTTGGTTTAGCATTTATCTGCCTTTCTCAGCTTGAACAAAGGCAATGCTAAACATGTGTTGGTTTGCAAGCAATTCTGTTTTTTTGGTTTCCAGGCATTAGCCAGGGCTATGCCTGTGGGTTTGAGTTGCAGACACTTCAGGGGGATATTCATTTGTTTATAAAAGAAACCCACATCTGTTTCTGTTTGAATTTTTAAGCAAGCCTACATAGAAACCTTTCACTTGGTTTCTGGCCCTGTAAAAACTAGATTTTGGGCCAAGTTTGACCTAACAGTGACCTTTTCAAAGTATTACAAATTTTTTTGGTATTTGTTTATGACTTTAATAATGATGCCATGCAGGGAATGGGTCAGTTAAAGGTGAAATTAACTTCTAATGTAAGCAAAAAGATTAATTTTGGAGCAGAGACTGTATTTTGTGAAGACTTTATGTTGCTCAGTAGTTCACCAACAGAATTGCTCCTGAGAGCTTGTGGGAGCTGGAGCTCCAGCCCTGGGAGGGATGTGGTCAGTGGGATGCTGAAAGGGTGGTGGGAGCCCAGCCACCACCAGACTTTATAACTCTGTGATCCAGATGGGGAAATGGCTCAATTACCCTTCTCCTACAGTAAATTCCTCTGTTAAGTACCATGCAATTTACTACTGTTTGGCTGCTCAGGATGAAACTCTCTGAAAACAGCATCTTCTTAGCAGGGCCTGGAACTTAACCATTTTCTGGAAGGGGCTGGTTTTGGGCACAAGTTTTGCTCCCTTCGGGCACACAGTACCTTGTGTGCCACCCCCTGCCCAGGTGGGACGTGCTTTTCAGTGCTGCTGTTCAGAGATATCCGTACTTTGCTCAAGCCAGAATTTTTATTCAGAAATTTGATGCAATTTGATTCAGAGGATGCTCTCTTGGATGCTGCCAAACAGTGGCAAAGTGATTTACTGAAGTAGAGCCACTGTCTTACCTGCAATGTGAACCACCTGTGTATGTGAATATCAGTTTATCCTGTTAGGCAGTGAGCATGTGTTTTCTGTAGGTAGGTATAGGACAGAGCAAGATGCAGGGACCAAGTTTGGTTAGAGGGAAGATCAGTGCATCTCCTCACATATATAACAGAGCCAAAACCAGTCCCAGCATCCTGATACCTGTGCTGAGCATCGATTGTAAAGCTTTTTCCCTGCCTTGGAAGGAGAGTGATGTCGGTGACACTATCTTGCTGTAAAGGCAAAGATCAGAAACCTAGGAAATCTCTCTGGCTATCAGTAGCATTCCTTTGCTTGGGTTCAGGTGTGGGTTTTTTCCCTCCCATTGGCTTTGGCTTATTTAATTTCTGTGATTAGGAACTCCACAGTCAATAAAAGCATCTCTCCATCTTTGTGCTGCAAATGCCTGTTTGCCACTTCAGACCAGTAGGAACCAGTTAAAAAAGTTCAGGTAGAATTTCCACTAAAAGTAAGTAAGCTGCAGTTAGAACTGTCTTGAATTTGATTTTCCCCAAGCAGAATCTAATGGCTCCTTGGAACAAGGCTGGTTTAATAACATCTATTTCCCCTAGAATCACTGGGGGGAAAGTATTGATATTGCCATATTCTCAAGGAATGTGTTAAGTCATGTTTTGACAGGGCAATGCCTTTGGACAACATTGATAGTTAAAATGTTTAAGATCCTTTGCAGTGTTTTCCCTTACAGTGCTGTGATAACTGTAGCACGTATGTTGTAAAATACAGATATTTCGAGGGGGTTTTTATGCTTCTATGGAACATTTCCTGATGTTTGGGGGAGTGTCATGCTCTAGCTTGCTATCCAGTCTGTGTGCTGCTTGTACCTGCTGTAACCAAACCACTCAAAACCAGAGTTTAATGATCATTCTTACTTGTAATTTGTGGAAGCAGGTAGTGTGTGTGACAAGTCAACACCTTTAGATTTTTACAAAATATCTCAGAAAGTACTAGGAAGATTTCCCTAAGATGAACGTTGTTTTCTGTGGATGTATTTTAGCTCACAGCTTGTAGGATGAATGTCTGGTCCATGAGTAGCCCTTTCCATCCAGAGCTCCCCAAGCCCTGTATTGGGGGGCTATGTTGATCAGCCACACTGGGGTCTTCAAAAGTTAAAATACTTTTTTTTCCCTTCCTTTTTAAAGCACCTACTGGTACAGATACTTGACTTTCAGTTCAGAGTGCTTGGTTCCCGAGAGGACAAGGTCAGGAGAACCTGTGGATTTCAAGCACTTCTGGGGCTTGTTCAAAGTCACAAAGCAAATAAGCAGTTGAGTTTGCACCAGGTCTCCTGATCGGTGTGGTGGTACCTGCTGCTGTGATTTGTGACCCTGAGAGGATGGAGAAGCTGTGCAGGGGCTGCCTGGCTGTGCTGGAGCAGGCAGAGCAGCTTGGGGTGATAGGAAATCTACTGTTGGCTGTGTGACAGATATACCACAAGTCTTAAAAGAAGTAAGTAGGGGCAGAATGGGAAGATGAGTCAGAGGGTAAAACCCCAGGCTGGTGGCACACAGGAGTCCCCTGCAGCTCTGGGATGCTCGTACTTCCCCCTGCAGACATACCGAGACTGTGCAATTTCCATTCTTCTGTCTTCACACTTCTCAACTCTGCAGCCCAAACGGTGCTTCACAGGACATCTTTTGTCCCACCACGGTTTGTGCTGAGCCATCTGTCGTGGAGCATCCTCCTGTGGTCCTGCAGAGGAAGAACCATTTGAATGCAAATCCAGCCTAGACAAACTGTAATGCAAAGCTGAGTGATCCAGGTGTACCCACTGTGGCTCCCAAGAGTGGGAAAAGCTAGTAGAGAGACAGTCACACCTTACAGTTTTTTGAAAAGCCCCATGAGAATTGTTTTCTTCCTCTTTTCTTTCAGCCTCTGGGTAGTTCCCTGACCTGAGGGTAAGGACTGGCTGCTGCTGGGTTAACACGGTGTGCAGATGCTCAGAGATAACAGTGATTTGGTGCTGAGAAGAGTTTTCCAGACATTGAGTGTAATGTTCAATTTTTTTTTTTTTGTTACAGATGGAAGAAAAACGACGCAAGTACTCCATCAGTAGTGATAACTCCGACACCACTGACAGTAAGACCTTTAATTCAAAGCTTTGAACGAGATTCACCTCCAGCAGGGAAAAAAATGCTTGAATAATTACTTTACAAAGAGTAGAGGAAACTGCATTTACTGGAAAGCCTCTGCACAGTGAATTGTGTGCAGGGCTGGGTTTGTCAGAAATGCAGCAACAAGCTGATATCAATTTATTTAAACACTCTGCTGTGGCTCCCCCTTAACTGATGAGAGTGTCTCCCTCGTGTGAGGAGTCTGGTGCTGATTGCAGATCTGCTAACGAAGCAGCAAACACCCTTTGCAGATGAGTTGTCCTTTCCTGTGAGCTGCAGCCTGAGACTAGTTTGCACTTGATTTGGGTTGCACTGGGGGAAAGGGAAGTTTTTGTTGGAGTCAGGGTAAAACTGGAGCTGCCTTGTTCCCTTCTCGTGAGCTGAAGAGTGATGGTGAGGAGTCTGGTGCTGATTGCAGATCTGCTAACGAAGCAGCAAACACCCTTTGCAGATGAGTTGTCCTTTCCTGTGAGCTGCAGCCTGAGACTAGTTTGCACTTGATTTGGGTTGCACTGGGGGAAAGGGAAGTTTTTGTTGGAGTCAGGGTAAAACTGGAGCTGCCTTGTTCCCTTCTCGTGAGCTGAAGAGTGATGTGATGTAAAAATTTGCAAGCCCACGCTTGCTTTTCAACATCTACCTCACTTCATCCTGATTCAGGAAAGCACAGAAGCATGTGCTGAACAATAAACATGTGCAAATGTGCTGAATTTTGGCTATAAATAGAGCACTTTGCTCTCCCACTTAGCCCAGGGTTTCACCCGCTGCAGACATACCGCAGTGCCTGGTGTTCAGTACCCTCGAGGCACCAGCATAATCCCTTGTCTGGGCTCCGGAGTTTCTTACTAGTTGCTCTTGGTTTCTTACAAATGTCACAGTAATTTCATCTGGGCCGTGCTGGGAATTTGCTCTCCACACTTTACAGGATCTGGCTGCTGGATATCTGAGAACGAAAGGGACTTTGCTAAAGACACTAAACTTCTGGGCCCTTTTCTAACAGGATGATGGGGAGATTACAGGGGGTTATGGAAAGGCTGATCTTACTGGGTTTGGCTGCTGTTCCCACAGCTTTAGCCAAAAAAATTGTCAGCATGAGTGGAGTTTGCACCACCACTGCCGACTGGAACCTTCTGTTGTGCCATGGGCAGGGACCCCTGTCCTGGAGGAGCCCTGGGGGGCTGAGCTGTGCCTATGGGAAGTGTTTCAGGCTCTGTCAAGACTGCTGTTTCTCATAAAATGAAACATCTCTATCTCAGAAAGGGGTTTGTTTTGGAAGCTGTGCTCCAAACTTCCAGTCTCCTAATCCCCAGATGCTCAAAGGCTTACAGAGCCAGCCCAGCTCACTGGCTTCGCTGCCTTTGGGGGTAAAGCATCTCTAATCATGGTATTAAACAACATGGCCTTATCTCTATTGGGCTTGGATATTTATGCTGCAGGTGATATCTAAGCTGTTGACAAATGCTCTCCTGCAGGATAATTGTAAACAGAGTGATGACCTTCTTTTTGATGCCTCTGCCAGGAAAGGGTGGTAGTGGTGTGTTATTCAAGTCTGCATAGTTGTAGCATCACATGGTAGCTTGAGAAGAGGGGACAAGGTGGAAATTAGTGACTCAATCTCTTCGTAAAAGCTGTGAAGCTGCTGCTGCACTCATTTGAGCAGCTTCTCAAGTAAAGTAACATATTATGTGGCTGCAGCATAGGGATGTCTGCTGTGGGCTTTGCCTACACAGTCCTGTTACACACTGAAATGTTAGAAAAGATTTCGTTTGTATGGAACCCTCTTTAATGTCATCTAGCCTGACACTGTGGACAGAAAACTAGCTGCCTTTTGAGAACAAGTGATGCCCCCACATTTGGTCTTCAGTTTATGAAGTACAAGACAGTACTTCAAGTAAGGAGTGCGAGGTGAGCTGATGCCTCTTCCCCTGTGAGCAAGAATAGGCATGTGAGATTTATCTGGGCTCATGAGGGACTCAGCTGCCTTAGCTGGTAGAGGGATGGACATTTCCCATTACATCCTGATCCCTGATGTCAGCTCAGCTCCTGGCCAGAGGTCCTCATGTACCTGGCCCCATCGTGTTTGGATGTTGCTTATGTGCAGGATGTTGTTTCCTCCTATTCAACCATCCAGGGATAAAATCAGTGTTAGATAGACCTATCAACAGTTAATTTATTGCACCCTCATGGAAACATTTTTATATAGTGGAATCAGAGAGCTCCTGCTAGGAAGAAGACCCAACTGTCACCAGTGTTATCCAAAAAACTCCAATAATTAGTTTGTTATTTATTGTTAACAAATACAGGGTGGGTATAGGTGTGGGGATTATTAATCCTGGTGTGGGCAGAGGACTTTTACCCAGTCTGGTCAATGTCTTTGACCGTGGGGTCTGAAGTCCTCGAGCAGTTCAGATACCTGTCTTTAAGCATCTTTGGCAGAAAACTTTTACCTGCTTAATTCCTGATTCCAGGAATGAGCCATGACTCATTTCTTCTTAAAAGCTGGTCTTGCTTGGGAGTTTTGGGTTCTCAGTTTTGATGTCTGCATTTGAAAACAAATGTTTTTAAATTTCAGGGGCCTGTATTTTCATCATCTATGTCGTCATCAATGGCAGGAAAGTGATGTTAGTGTGTTTTGGTGAGGTCCCCTGGGGTGTGGACAAAAATAATGCCATGTCAAGGCATGTACTGCCTCTTAGTGCTGACCCAGTGTTGGTTGAGGCTTTAGCAGTGGAGCTGGTGGCAAAGGTATGCAAAAAAACTTTGACTCTTTAACAGGTAACCTGTCTCTGTTGCCTCGTTGCAGGTCACACCACATCCACCTCCAGATGCTCCAAACTTCCGAATACCAAATCGCCCTGGTCACGGCAGAAGGAGAAGAAGCCCTCTGAGGTATGTGGGCTTTTAGGCTTTTACCAAAGGAGGACTTTTCCCTTTGACAGTGCTTGCCCCAGGCAGTGTGCCCATGGCTGGCTGTGGGCAGTGGGTGCCAAGACAAGGCATCTCCAAGAAGCCAGAGCTCATGCTGCAGAGCCACAGCTCCTGACAGCAGGGTCAGCCTCTCCTGGGAGGGAGCATCTGGGTGGGGGTACCCAGTGGGCACCTCTGATGAAGGGTGGAGGGTCCTCGTGCCCACTCCATTGGGTCCTTGTGCAAGAAACTGTTGGGGTCCTTGTACCCACTTCATCCGTGTCGATGCAAGTAAAGAGAGGTTGAGTTTGGTGGGATTTGGGATGTTCTCTAGTATCAGGGTGGCTGAGTGCCAAGGTTCCCTGGTTTGAGTGCCTGCCTGGGTGCCCTTTCATTAATGATACAGGTCATAGCACTGATGACAGGGGAGGGTGACGTGGAGGCTCCTCCCCATGAATAAGTGGGAGGCTGTGAAATGAGAGACAGCCCAGCTGAGTTGCACATTGCCGTGTTGGTTTCCTCCAGTCTTGGGGCTCAAGGGCATTAAGCTGAGGCCATCAGTGTCTCTGACCTTGCTGCAGGGTTTTCCCTTACTGGTATGGGCAGTGCTGCCCACCTTGGGCACACTGCACAGTTTCCCCTGCCAGCTCTGTAGGGCAGTGTCTGGGACTGGGGTGGGAGGAGCTGTGTGTCCCCAGGACTGTGCTGGAGGGGATGGTGCTGTGTCCTGTTTTCCTTCGTGTGCCTCGGATACATTTCCACTATTCGTGGAAACTATACCAGGCATGAGCTGCTGTTGTAGCAACCACAGTGTTTGGCAGTGGTCATCTTCATTTCAGCAGCAGCGTGAGCAAAGCCAGAGTGACATTGTTCTCACATTCCCTTCCCTCTGGACTAGGGTCTGGAGTCAGACAGAGCTAAGTTTAGCAGTAGGTGAAGCTGCTATGGCTACTGTGAACCCCTTCCCAAGCCCCCCCCCCCCCCATTTCACCTCTGCTGAGGCTGTGGCCTGGTGAGCAGAAACCTCTGTAACACCCTCCTTTTGCATCAAGCTGAGTAGAGATTTTGAGGTTTTCCTGTGGTCACTGCCTGAATTACAGCTGCACTTGGCTCTTAGCACTCTGACAGGTTTGCATTGATATATCTAACATGTTGGCAGGGGACAGAGACTGAAAAAGTCTGATTTGTTTGTGCTGTGGGTAGAGAGAGGGACAGGAAAGCTGTTACTACCAGCTGAGGTAGTTGGAAATACTCCAGAGAGCAAGAACTAAGGATGCAGATATCACTGTCTACTAACAAGGCTGTTGGAAAGTTGAACATTAGCACTGGTAATGTTAGTTTTTTTGTTATAGTTGTGTGTCTCGATGTGGGGGGAGGGAGAGATTCTGTGAGTGGAATCCTTCCTTGGAAAGTGAAGTGTTTAGTGTGTCTCCTGTGCCTATGACACCATTACCACCCTCTGGCATAACTGCCCATCCCTGTGCCTGATGTGTCCATAAAGGCCTCGGGTGAGCCCTTTAGGTGCTGTCAGGGGTCCCTAACATGGAGATGCCCAGTGTTAGACCTGGTTAGATGTCAGAGGATGTGACTAAGCCATCATGACAGGGTCATAGGTGCCACCCTGCTGCTGCCCAGTAAAATCCTCCTCCAAGAGTTGGAACATCTCTTTGTGCATCACTGGTACAGACATACCTTTGTCTTTAATGTGAATTAATCAGTCGTTTAGGGTTTTACCTGGCTGCTCATGAAGTTACTGGATAGAGGTCCTAGACTCCAAGTGAAAATGCTTCTGGACTTGGTAAAGAACGGTCAGACCTGGATCCAATTTGCTGCTCTACAACAGCTGGAGTGAAAACCAGATCATAGTCCATGGCACTCAGGGAGACATCAGATGTGGGGCCTGTGGAGACCGTGCTCTTCCCTCTGCTACATGCTGCATTATGTCCTGAAGAGAGTTCTCAGTGAAGTGCAGCTCTGGAACGAATCGAGTGGAGCAAAAGCTGAACACAGTGCCCAGCTTAGCAGCAGTTGGGACAGAAAGTGAACTTCTGTGGCTTATCTGAACTGAAACTCCAGGGGAATTTGGGGAGGCGATGTGTGATTACTCAAGCTGGAGTTTGGCCAGGATGCTCAAGCTGACAAACCATCTTTTACAAAAGTGTGGTGGCAACAAGAGCAGATGGAGCAGTCCAGATCTCGGCTGTGCTCTCCTTACGCTGCGTTGCCTCTGCAGTTGCTGGTGTCTGGATCTAACCCAGAGGTTAGGAGAGAGTGTCTGAGGTTGGACACAGGATTGTCCCAAGACCTGCAGCAGTGCAGGGTAATGGTTTGTAGGTCACTTCAGTATGGATTTCCTCTATATCATCATCTTCCAAACTTTTTTCCACGAGTGACCCAACTTCTGCTCTTTCCGTGAGCATCTGTGAACCTGTCTGGTCCCTGTGTGGGATATGCTGCCTGTCATCTGCAAAATGCTGCAGGGTTCAGCACATCCCAGAGGATTTCTTGCAGGAGCCCTGAAGGATTTCAGGTACGGACTGGGATGGGCATCGTGTCCTGCTGGAGCAAGTACTAAGAAACGTATAGCATAAACCATTCCACTGTCAAACTACCTGAAATAGTGAAATATCTTTTTCCTGTCCATCCCAGTGAGGATGGAAACCACATGAGGGTAACAGGGAGAGCAGGATGACTGTATTACTGGATGTTGAGTCCCCAGACATTTTGGGTCAGGACAAATCTTTTTGAACAATAACTCCAGGATGTATTCCTGGATGTTGAATCCCCAGACATTTTGGGTCAGAACAAATCTTTTTGAACAATAACTCCAGGTTTACACTTGGCTTGTAGCTTTATCAAGAGAGTGCAGAGGGTGCAGGCATGTCCTGAGGGATGGTGATGCTGGGGGAGCAGAGGGTTCATGTGCATGGGGACCCACTGGTCTCTCCTGACCCTCTCCAGGTTGTGTCCCCATTTCTCTGGGAGCTACTGTCCCAGAGAAATATGCATTCCCCCTGGCAACCCTGGCGGGAGATAAAAAAAATCAAAAGCATTAGTGTTACATAGTTATTAGTCAGGTCAGGGGGTGATGTTTATTATGAAAGACTCTGTGAGAAGGGATTAACTATACACATTAAAAACCACCCGATACAAGGCATCTGGAAAAACAAGCTTCTTAACATGGAAAAGTACTGAGCTGTTTGTAAACATCCGCGAAGAGGCCATTGCCAGGGAGGGTGATTATATTTATCTGTGCCTGTCACGGGGCTCTGCCCGGGCTCTTTCCTGATGTGTCCCAGGCACCAGGCCTCTGCCTTGGCTGTCTCCCTTGCAGAGGTGACAGTTGTCCTCCCCTGCCCCTTGCCTGGGCAGCAGAGCTAAGCCCTGGCCACACCAGTGGTGCCCCAGGCATGGGCATGGCTCTGCTGCCCTGCTTTTGCCTGCAGGCAGAGAAGGGACATGGGCAGCTGCCAACAGCTTCTTGCATCTGCAGTGATAGCAGTCTACCAATCTGGTGATTTTCATTAATCTCATTAGAGCTCGTTTGTCTCTGAACATGGCCTCAAACGGGGCATGGTGGCTGGTACCCACCCCTGTGTCCCAGTGAGGAGATGCTGGTCATGCTCCCTGCCCTGGGAGCTGCAAGGAGGGGATGCTCACTCAGGTCCTCCCTGTCATGGATCTGAATCTGCAGCAGGGAATAAGACATGCCTGAAGTGTGGATTTCTGATGCTGTTAGTGGCACATTAGTGCAATCCTGCCCCTGGCTATAGGGCTGCTGGGGATGTGAGCACAAGCCTCGCTGGTTCGACTGCAGTCATCAAACCTCGCTCCTGTTCCTGACAGGGAACAGTTGTCAGTGTCTGAGAAGAGGATATAAGAACAAGGCAAGTGTGTAATGATAGTCACCAGTTCTATCTGCCAGCTCCCAGCCATCAGCAGCCTGGGGACTCCCTTGGATGCTGCCTCTGAGTCACTGCCTTAACCACTGCGTTAGTCATTAACTCTGGAGCTAGCTGAGATCCAAAACACTCACCTGCACTGCTACAATGCATTGTGGAGGGACAAAAACCTGCTCTTCTGTGCAAACCACCTGCCTGACAGTCCTCCAGCTGTCCCATTCCTCAGCTGAAGAGCCCTGCACAGTCTTGACTCAGCTCTGCTGCTCATCCCACCGGACATCCTCATTGCCCTTCTCCTTCTCTCTGGACCTGTGGGAGGCGAAGGGACCACAGCTGCAGGCAGGGCTCAGGATGAAGGGGAAACCACAAATTTATACAATTTACATTATTTTCTGCTTGCCTTGTTTAGATGTTACTTCCGTGTTTTGAAAGATGCCTTTTTGTGTCTCTTTACAAGGATTTAACTCTTTTAACAAACATCCTCATTGTTTCCCTTCGAAAATGTGCATCGGATCAAAGTTTTTTCCCCCACTGCCGTAGGTAGATAATGGCCCAGTGCAGTGTGGATTTAGTCCCTGGACTCTCCATGCTTGGAGAAGAGCTTTTGTGAGTATGGCCAAGCAAGACTGGATATGCTTTTATTGGGCTGGATGAGGAGAAAATCCATCTCTGTTGAAAGGTTTGACTGCAGTGGCTTTGTCAGTTTTCCCATGCCAGCGTGGGGATAACAGATTAATACCATTGTCTTCCGAATGCTGAGAAGGGCCAGACAAAAATGCTTCTTGTTCCTATTTTAAGCTCTGTTGTTCATTGAGTCTTAACATCCAGCATTTAGAGAGGAAACAAGACTAGATGAAGAGATTGGAGACTGGCTCCCAAATGGACACAGGAGTTCAGGATTTTTCTCCCCACAGGCAGATAATATCGCTGGTTGCACATTCTTCAGTCATTGCCATGTTTCAGAGCCTTGATACTGAATATTGACACTCCTCTCGTTTTGGAAAGGGCTGGAAAAATGTGATAGAACAGCAGGGAAATAGGGCTGGGAGGTCCAGAGGGGAATGAGGCTGGGCAACCAGGGCTGAACCCATGGAGGTGCTGTCTCAAGCTGATACGAAGACAGTTTGTACAACCAAAAACTATTCCCAGGGCTCCCATTGTTCCTGTTGTTTTCTCTTTCTCTAAAAATCCTTGTGACTCATGAGCTACAACAAACAATTTTATGCTTGAGAGAGTAAAGGGCTAACAGAGCTGGCTGGAAATGAGGAGGGAGCCCTGCAAACGAGGCAGACGGAGACTCCCGTGGTCTTGGCGTGGATGGAGGAAGGAGGTTACGGCTGGGGGGATATGCAGGACACAGCTGCCAGGACTGCAGTTGAGGGGGGGGAAGAGTGTTATCCAAAACCTAAAGAAAAGCTGTTATGTCAATGTCAGAAAGCACTTCCACATCCTGCACACGGTGACCTGCTGCTGCGCTCGCTACGGAGAGGTCATCCCTGTGAGATCCCACGTGGCTTCTGTGGGTGTGAGGACATCGGGAGAGGATTGCAGATCTCTTGGGTGATGGAGGGAATGTGAGATCTGGGATGTAGGCTGTGACCCATCCCTTCTCACCTCTCCTGTCCACTGTCTCCCTAGTGAGCACAGTGTGCTTTTCTGCATGCACTTCATTTTGAACGATGGGCTTTGCTTCTCTTACCTTTCGTACCACTGCTTTGCACCACGGAGTTCTTTGGAAAGGGTTCTTTCTGCTAAAAGCTCATAGGTATAGAGATGTTATTGTGACATCCCATCCCAGGGCTGGGAGGGGAGGACAGAGCTTGTCCCTCTGCCCCAAAACAAGGTCTGAAAGCTCCCAAGGTCAGCTGGGTGCACACGCAGGGGAAAATGTGTAACACAATTCCCACCAGCTCGGGAAACCTTGTGTGGACCCAGCCTGCTGGAGCCCATCTGTGTTCAGCTGAGCTGCCTGGTCCCTCTGGAGCCTGTTTTCTCCTGGGGTGGTTTGCAGCAGGCGCCTGGAGCAGCAGCCCCAGCTGAGTGCCTGTGTTGGGTGATGCTCAGGCCGTGCTGCCTCGGCGGGTGCGATCGGCTGCGCCGGATCCAGCACAGCAGTCCCTGGGCTGGCTGCTGCTTTAGAAGCTAATTAAACCCAGTGCTAGACGAGTGTTTCTTTTCGTTTCGATTTAAAGCCCAAAACAGATCCAGCTTTTTGGCTCTCACCCAGGAGTTGATTTCATACGAGTTGGAATTTGTTACCACAGGATCTGAATTCGGTGTTTTCGGGTGAGTATTTGGGGTGAAAGGAATAATTGGCAGGATTGGACCTATGGTACAGTTACTGGAAGAGCCAAGTCCTTGACAGAGTATGTGGAGTGGGAGCTGAATGGCAGGGAGATTGCTGACCACTTCATTAAGAGTGAATCAAAGTGCCTGGAAATCAATGTGAGGATTGCATGGAAAGGTGGTACAGAGGCTCTGAGAGGGGCTGGATGATGGCAGGGGAGAGGCAGAGGAGGATGCTGGAAAGCTGTACAGCCCAGGAATCCTTTGCTAAGGGAGGGATGGAGCACAGTGTTTCTGATGCCTCGTGGCATGCCCATCATCCTTCCTGTTGTGGTGAGGCACCATGTGCCTTGGCATCTCCTCCCAGGGCTAGGTGTTTTTCTCTGAGGTTGTCCAGGTATTGGACAAATTGATGCTATTCTGTGGATAACTCCTGGAGGTGCCTCACAGCTGTCACAGGACACAGGGAGAGGCAGCAGATCCTCACCAAGGTGGAGCAGGCAATGCATGAGGTGTAATGGGCACAGGGAGGAGCCAAACCCAGCCCCTGCCTAGCAGGTCTCTTAACATACCCACATGAGCATCCTTCCCACGTCAGGCTGGATCCAAGTGAAGCTGGATCCAAGTGAAGCGTTAGGGTGTGAAAATCGGAGGATGTGTTACATTTAATTAGCTTGGGGTTTATTTTATTTTTGAGAGATAAGATCAATACAGCTTTTGCTTCACAACAGCAAATGACAGAAATAAAAAAATACTGATTTATCTTTGGGGAATGTGATGGCTGTGGTGCCCCAGTGACTTCTCATGTTCCTGGGCTGCTGGGACTGGCTGTACTGGTGAGGCAGTCAGTCCAGCACCACAAACTGGTGGGCTGAAAGGATGGGGAAATAGTAGAGATGGGTAATCCAGGCTTGCCTGGTTTGGGAGACAGGAGGGAGAGGGAGGTTTTCTCTATGTGCTTTTCTTTGCCTGGGCTCTGAGGCTGCATGACCACACTGAGCCTGACTATATGTCCCTCATTTGGAAGTACGAAGGCAGAAATATCTTGGGATTTTGCAATTTTGTGGGTTTTTTTCCCCATCCTTAAAGCTGACACTAGCAAAGGGAGGGATTGGCCCTGGGCATTGGTACAGTGCATCTCTGAGCATCACTAAACCTGCCTGAGGTTCCTGAGCAAGCAGAGGTAATAAAGGAACATCTCAGTTTGGCCTTTCCCATTGCTGGCAGATCAATAGGCAATAACCTGGATCCTGCTGCCAGACTGGAAGGGGAGGACAGAGTCTGGCCAGGGCTGTGGTGGTGGTGGTGGGAGCAGGGTGAGGGGCAGCAGCAATTTTTCAGCTCCCACAGCCGGGGAGAAACAGTAAACACTTCTATTGAGGGAAAATTACTTGTTTTCTGGTACCCAACTTTCTCTTCCCCGCCAGGTCCTCGGTTCATCAGTGCCCAATTTATCCTTTATTTGGTTTTCATAAATAATTCAGAAGAGTTTGAGTAGAATAATTGAGTCTTTTCCCAACCCTAATCCCAGACAATTCAAAACAAAAAGACATTTAGATTACAATTTGAGCGTATTAGCTGTTGGGAGATTTCCAGACAACTGATCTGCTTCCCTTTACAATTTCTGTGCTGTTCTATCATTTCTAAAGTGTTCTGCTTTGATAGTTAATAATTTGAGCATATCCAGTTCCTCGTGAAAAGACAGAGGCGTCGCGGTGATAAGTGCGGGCGTGCGCTGCTGTCGGGTGGACGAGCTTATCTGTTTTCCAAGAAGGACTAAATAAATGAAGTAGTGAGATTGCAAATCCAGCCTGCGATGCTCCTTATCATCTTCAGGGAAATAGATACAATCGGGCTTATTTGGCTTCAAATTAAAACTAAGCTCCTATGCCAATGGGAGCTGGAAAGCCAGAAGGGATGAATTTGGGGAAGACTTAATGCAGGAATACACAAACCTGGGGTCTGCACTGTGCAGTGGGGAGAAATTATACTGAGGGCTGGTGCCACTGCTGTGTTTTCCAGTGCCAAGGTTCTGAGGTTGGGGCAGCTATGTGCTGGAGGGTTGTGTGTCTGCTCAGGATGTTGGGAAGCATTGGTAAGGCTGCTCCTTGCTCAGAGCAGCTGTGAGCAGAGGGTGTATCTCTGCCTGCCTGTGGGATGCTTCCAGGGCACCAGCAAACAGCCAAGAGTGCTGAAGATACTACCTAATAGCTATAAGCAGATGAAAATGTGTTCAGTGTCTGACACGAGGTTCAGATGGAGCTACTGTGTTTCCTACCCATGGGGATGGCCAGGGCTCCCTAGTGGTGTTGCTGGCTCCACCCTGGGCTGTGTGCATGACACGGTGCAGACTCCTTCATCATCAGTAGGAGGAGGGTGATAGGCTGGGATTTTGACATTGTGCCCAGTCCTGGTATTGCCCCAAAGAGGTAGGGCCTGTCACCTGGTGCTGACATTGCTGAAGAAAGTGTGATCCTCATTTGGGGTACAGGTCTGGAAAGGACACTGCTGCCATGGATGTCAGTGTCCCGTGGAGACCTCAGGGGCAGGGTGATAACATAGCCAGACCCTCCTGATGGTTGGTTGTCCTAGAAAGGGCAGTCCCATGTCCCCCAGTGCTGCTCTGGTTCTGGCTGCCAGATCTGTGCCCTGTGGTGGGAGCAGGGGTATGCCTGCTGCCCTGCCCTGTGCTGCCAGGACCACCCCAGGCAGTTTCCTGGGAGAACTGGGTGTACTTGCCTGCATGAAAGAGTGATTAAATGCTCCTGCACCCTGCAGCATCGAAGTGGGTGTCCTCAAGAGGCAACTGAGCTGGTGGCAAGAGAGGTGGAGGACACTTATATGTTAGCAGAGTCCAGTCCAGGGAATTTAGAAAAGCTGTTGGATGCCCAGCACCTTTGGACACCCTTCCTACCTGGCTTTGCCCACTAATCCCAAAGGCACGTCTTGCATTTCCTGTAACAGTATTGTGCTGGTGCCAGGGGAAGTTTAGACTGGATATTAGGGAAAATTTCTTCCTGGAGAAGGTGGTTAAGCATTGGAACAGGCTGCCCAGGGAGGTGTTTGAATTACCATCCCTGGAGGGATGCAGATGTGGGGCCTGGGGACATGGTTTAGTGGTGGACTTGGCAGTGCTGGGGGAATGGTTGGACTTGATCTTACAGGACTTTTGCAACCTTAATGATTCTGTGGTTCTGTGGTGCTGGTGGCTGGAGCAGAGAGGTGGCACTGGCTCAGGAGAGCATCTTGTCCATCAAAGCCAAGCACGCTGAGGATGGGAGGCTCAGTTGGGTTTGTGTTGTCCTCACTGGAGCCAGGCTTTGAAACTGGGTTATGGAGATGCTGTTTGCCCAAGTTGTGACCTGTCAGTGCAGGGCTGTCAAGAACAGGGTGTATTTCTACCCTGTATTTTAGAAAATGAGCTGCAGCAGGGTTCCTGTGCTTGTTTGGATACGCAGACACGTAGCGCTGGAAGGACTATGATATCTCACATATCCCTTCTCATGTTTGTTTAATGCCTATCTTAATGGTTTGTAAAAAAATTTCTTACTCTGGCAGCGTATTAAAAGGTTACTGTGGTGTCTCTAATGATGCATTTGTAGCACATAGAGATTTAAAGGACCCCAGTCTTTCCCAAACTGAGTCTAATTCTGACTGTAATATGTGGACTATTAATGATGTTTGTTGAAGGATGTGCTGAGACTGTATCTGACCAACTCAAATTAGGTTTATATGGACATAGTTAAAAATATGTCCAAAGAACTGCATGAGGAGGAAGGTACCAGTAAAATTCAAAGAGGTCCCAACATAGCAAAGGTTGTTTATATATTGTATTTAACTCTAATTGGGTTAGCAGCTGAGACTCTGAGGATTAAACAAACTGACCTAAATACTGGTCTCAGTGGTCTTAGTTAATGTCTAGTTTCCTCCATCTCAGCCGATTTGGGCTCCCAAATACTCCCCAAAGTGTGTTATCTTTGTATCAAAAATGTAAAACTCTATTGTAGTATTTCTTGTAGTCCTGACAAAGCAATGCTCATTTGGAGAATAGACTCTGTGAAGAGATTAAACAATACCTGAGAAAACACTGATCCATTCTGGCCTTGCAAAAGGAATGCAGAAGTAGCAGGGATGGAGGGAGATGGTGTCCAGGCAGGATTGCTGGCACTGGCAGTTATTATTCCAGCTAATAGCAGATGGTAGAGAGGAGAAATCATCCGTTTTCATTTACAATTTATTTTTATGCTGCAAGAGGCAGGATTGCTCGAGTCATTGCTGTCAGGCAACCCTCTGGAAGGAAAACCTTATTTACCATGAGAGATATTTTTGGAATGAGTTTTTTCATCCTAGTATATTGGGAGAAGGCTCTGCAGGGCCAAGAGTGAGATGGAGAACAAACCAGTTCACTGACTAAGGACTGGAGAATTTTCCTGCAGGAGAGGTCCAGTGTTGATCTCACAAGTGGTTTATTGGGTCAGAAAGAATCTCCTTGTGTTTGGCTGTGTAAGCAGTGAGGTGACATGATGAGGATATTAAGGTTCTTGAGGTGATGAGGTAACCATGACATGAAGGTGCTTGGGGCAGTGAGGTGATGCAATGGGAACACAAAGGTGCCTGGAGCACTGAGGTGACATGATGGGGACATGAAGGTGTTTAGGACAGTGAGGTAGCTCTGTGTTTCCCACAGCTTCATTCATGTCAAGACCACTGTTTCCCCCAGGAAGGCTGAATGTGGAGAAGCCCAGTTGCTGTACATCCATTTGGAGTAGTTATTTGTGCAGCTATGTTGAAACCGTCGATCCCCTAAGAGAAAACAGCCTGTTTCTTTACTTTATTACTAATTTTCAGCCTATGTCCCATGAGAGCTCACACCCTGTGGCTGGATTTCCAGTCTAGGGGACCTTGGTCACAGCTGTGGGGCTTGGGCTCTTGGCACTGAGTGGCTGGAGGGAAGTCCCTGCCTGTGTGCTGTGTTCTCCTGCCCAAACCTCAGCCCAGAGTGACATGAAATGACACCCTGAAGCTCATACCATTGGTGATGCAGACACCTGCTGTGCTATACCTTGGGGACTGCATCCCAGGACACTCTGGATGCACAATGCTCCCAGTCCCTGCCAGTCTCCTTCACTCAAGGTGTGTTTTGTCCCAGGACACTCTCTCTGGATGCACAATGCTCCCAGTCCCTGCCAGTCTCCTTCACTCAAGGTGTGTTTCTTTCTGGTGCAGGTTTTCCGTACGGACCTGATAACAGCCATGAAGATCCCTGACTCCTTCCAGTTGAGCCCCGACGAGTACTACGTCCTGGCTGATCCCTGGAGGCAGGAGTGGGAGAAGGGTGTCCAGGTACCAGCAAGTGCTGAGGCCATCCCTGAGCCTGTGGTCAGGTAAGCAGTTGGGGTCCCCTCCACCTGGTCCTGCCCATGGGGTTCCCTCTGCCTTGGTGGGTGCACACCATCTTGAAGAGCATGTGAAGCTGATGGATGGAATCCTGGGCTTGCACACCCTGAAAGACCCATCCACACCCTGAAAGACCCTCACGTGTGTCTGGCTGTTTTGGGCAGCTCCTTGTTTGCTCTTGGTGGAGAAATTTTTGGAAAACTTCTGATAAAGTCAAAGGGAGGATAAAAACATACCAACAGAAAACCACCCAGAATGCCAACTCTGCCTGGCTGCTTGAGGCATCTCTGTCTAGAAACACGTGGCTGTACCGCTGGTATTTCACGGCAGGGGAGCAGAAGTTGGCCCTTAAATTAAAAACTTCCCTCTTTACCATGTTTGTGCGGATTGGAAACGTGCTGGGCATGCTGAGATTCAGGGCTTGGGAAAAGGAACCCAGTGAATAGAGAAGCATCTCCCAGACCTTGTAGAGATGACGTCTATCAGCCGAGATCGGGGGCTCATTAGCTATTTTAAAATAGGGAACTGAGTTTTAAAATAGACACTTAAACAGCTGCTCAGGCAAAAAAAAAGAGACGTGGGGGAGCTGCTACCCACTCAGCGTGTGTGTGGGATTATCCCAGGGGGATGGCCAAAGCCATGGGAGGGGAAAGGCACTTGTGCTATGGGTGGGGGGGAACTGGGCAGGTTGGGAAGAGACCCCAAAAATTGCAGGGTCAGACCTGAAAACTTGCAGGATCAGACCTAAAACTCCTTGCAGGATTTGCAGGAGCTTTGCAGCTCTTGTGTGTTCCCTTCATGACATGTGATACAGGGTGTGCATCCTGTAAAAATACTAGTGAAGCATCGTGATGCTGGTGGGGTTGTGCACAGGGTGTCTGCAGGGGGGATATGTTTTCCTGAGGGATTCAGGCAAGGACCCGAGGCCCATGGAGGCTCCACATATCCCACAGCAACAGCAGCTGCTGCTGCAGCTGCCGCCCCTGCTTCTGAAGTAAACTTTTGTGTATGCTCCCCTTCCTCCCCCGGGGAAAACAGAGAAAGAAATGAAACTTTAATGAGTCTGAACACATCAAAAGGGAAGTTGTAAAGGGGGCTGTTGAGTTGATTTAATCCTTGGGAAAAAAAAAACCCCAACCAAGAAAAAAAAAAGAAAAAAAAAAAGGGAGGGGGGGAAACCCCTGTGTGTGGAATATCTTTTTTTAGTTGTCTTTGATAGCTAACCACAGTCTGGCCTCACTAGTGCTCTGCTCCCCAGCTGAGGGCTCGTGCCAGGGCTATTTCCAGCAAAAAGTGATAGCTTGGCACTGCCTAGGCTGGCAGTGCCCATGCAGGGCCAGCCTGAGCTGCAGACTGCCTGCAGGCACTGCTTCCCAGTGCCCAGCTTGGCATCCCAGACCTCACAGCTGGGGCTGCTGGGGCATGGGAGGGGCTGCAAATGTGCCCCTCTGCTTGTGCCCAAGCCCTTGATTTTGGGGGTCCTGGGGCAGCTCTGCTGGTGTCACATGTTCCCACCCATGGATATTCCTAGAGCCCAGTGCCAAGTGCTGGTTATCCCTCACAGGTCCATTATCCCACTCTGTCCCGCTCTGGCACCAGCCCTTTCCCAATATCTTTCACATTTTTCAGGCTGCTCTTGTGTCTCCTCTCAGTCCTCTTATTTTCAGCTTCCGTCAAAGGTTGTGCTTTGTGGAGTTGTGAATGTTTTTGTCACCGTCTTCCAGGCTTCCCCTGGCTTCACCCACATCACCACAGGGACATGCCCACAGCTTTTGGAGGGTACATCCTGGCACTGCCCACTCACCTTGAGTGTGAGGTTTCACTTCCTCCATCAGATTCTCCTCTAAAGAATTTCCTAATTCTTCAGGGTTTTTTGCTTATTTGATTATTCTCAAGATCAGAACTGTTCCATAATTCTCAGTGGATTTCCTCCTGCTCTCCCTCTTCAGTTCTTCAACGCTGGTTTGAGTTCAAGTCTTGTTCTCCAAAGAGTTTGTTTTATTTGTAAAGGTTGATAATGTGTATGATGTATATTAGGAACTAATTGTTTCCCATGAGGGTGGTGAGGTAGTGGCATAGGTTGCCCAGAGAAGCTGTGGCTGCTCATCTCTGGAAGTGTCCAAGACCAGGCTGGATGGGGCTTGGAGCAACCTGGTCTAGTGGAAGGTGTCCCTGCCCATGGCAGGGGGTTGGAACTGGAGGATATTTAATCTCCCTTTCAACCAAAACCATTCTATGATTCTGAAATCTGACCTGTTCTCTGTGACCTCTCAAAGATACTCATTGCTGACTCCATCACTCCCAGCTAATCCCAGGTATGTTTCTGCAGCCCCTCTGTTTTATGCCGTGCCCTACTCATCCCAGGGTGCTCCTGGGCTGCTCTGGGGTCATGCTGCTTACCCACAGCCTCAGCTTCCTCAAAGGTCTTTCCTCTGTTGTTGCTCTGTCTATCCTGCACTGTGTCTCATCTGCCTGAACCATCTCCTTTCTGGCAGGACAGCAAGCATGGCCTGAAGGGCTTTGTCCTCAGCCTGACACCTGTTTGGGATGTTTTGCCTTTGCTAGTGTGATATGTGTAGAATGAAGAGCTCATTTTACAGCAGCATTAATGGTTGCACCTGGTTCGTGGCCATGATGCATGTCCCAGGGGGGACAGGCAGTGACACTGCCAGATTTTTTTTTCCGCAGGACAGCATCTTTCCACATGCACACCAGAAGGTACACAGCAGAGACAGTGTGCTTCTGCTGAGCAGTTCTCCCTCCAACAGCATCTCTGACCTCTTTGTTTTCCCACTTGGGTCACTGGTGTGAGTTAGAGGTGGAGAGGGCAGCGTTGGGCTGCCAGGGACAGTGCAGTCTGCAGTTGTTTTCCTGTCTCCAGGGTTAGACAACTCCCTCTTGCATCTTGGCCTGTTTTGGAGAAATGTCAAGTGTTTTTTCACAAGAGATGGCTGTATTTCATCTGCCTAAAGAGAATAGCCTTAAAAGGCTTTACAACTCCATTTACTTCCCTGGTTTAATTGCTTCACTTTTCTCCAGTCTCCATCCCAGGCAGTGGATGAGCAAGTACCTCACTGGTCCCACCTGAGCTGCTGCTTTCATTCCCACCCTGTGGCTTCTGCCCCATCACCTCTGCATTACTTTCTCCCTTTGCTTCCAAACGTTCCAACAAAAAATTTCACCTAAACCCAATAGATCCTCTCTGTGTCAGATATGGGCCATCCAAATTCCTTTAATCTGCTGAAAAAAAATCCCAGCACTGATGTTTTTTGTAGATTGGAAGAGTGGAGCCCAGCAGCTGCTGTCGGGGCAGCATTTTGCTTTCCCCCCATATCAGAGGTGTGACACAGCATCGTGCCCCCAGGGAGGGATGCCTGTGGTAATCCAGTCCTGATGCTGTCACTCCTGACAGTCACTTCCATGTGGAATTCCTGGAGGGAGGGAGGCAGGACATAGCCAAGGAGGGGAGACTCAACTAGAGCCTTGGGAGCTGGAGAGCAGGCAAGCACTGCCTGCAAAATAATCCCCAGCCCATCATCCTGAACCCTAGGGGTCTGGGTGCTGGGCTGAGCCAGCAGCAGCCAGCAGATTGTGCCATGGAGCATGAGGAAGTTTCTCCCACTCCAGGGATGAATCTCATCCTCTGAAAGGTGCTGTGTATGCAGCTACTGTTGCTCTTTTCATCTCCCACCTGGGCACCTGCAAACCAGCTCTCCCTGTCCCCACCCTGCCTCTAGGTTTTATGCCTCCAGAGCTGAAAATTAGATTTTTTGGAAACATTCTGTTTTCCTGGAGCTCTGAAATGTCAAAAGCTGGGGGTGAGGCAGAAGGAAGGAGCTGTATTTTAAGGAATGCTTTCCCCAGAAAGCAGCTGTCTCAAAATGCCTCCACTAAGAGCCACCTTAAACTCGAGGGTCCTTTCTAGGTTAGCACAAATCACAGTGCAGTTGTGAGGAAAGCAGTGGGGAAAGAGGTGCAGCATCTCTTAGCTTGGTGTCCCAGGAGGCATGAATGCTGCCAGTGGCCACCTGCATGCCAGGGTCATCAGGCAGTGCAGGAGATCAGCTGTTTCCTCTCCACAATCATTTCTGGCTCATCGCTGCTGAAAAGGGTTTTATTTTGTATGGTAACACGCCTGAGAATTGCCTGAAGCTTGAAGGGCTCCAGCATGGCAGTAAAAGCTGCTTGCAGTCAGATGGGAGCAGAGGAGTGAGTAGGAGAGGGGAGTTTCCCTTCCAACAGGCAGACTGGCATCCTCTGCCCATGCAGCGCCTGGTCACCCACCTGGGATGTGGGTGGTGGTGACACTACATAGCAGTGGTGACAGTACATTCCACCTCTGCTAGAACCCACGGCTGAAGGAGCTTGACTGGCTTTCCAGAATCAGAGATGAGCCTGACAGCCCTGTGTGAGCTCTGCAGTTATTTTATGATTGGGTTAACTGAGACACAGGGATTTCCACCCTGAGTCAGTGGTAGAGCCAGGGACTGGGTCCCAGCCTGGTGTGGGGTGCATTGGGTGTTGGATGCAAGGTTGGTGCATCTCATCATAGCTTGAGTTTAAGGATTAATCAAGCTCAAGTAAGAGTTACCACCAGTTTTGGAGCATCAGGGCTATGGGTACTGCTCCTCTTGTAAATGGGAAGTAGATGCTTCAGATGAGCTTTGTCTTCCCAGAGGCACACCAAGGCACAACCGAGAGGAAAATGGGCTTTGCTGTTTTGCCATGGGTGCTCTTAGGAAGCTCTTTTTGCACAGCAGTTGTGCCAGGACATGACCTGGACTCATCTCTTCCTACTGGTGGTGATGCTGATAGCACATTGAGCTCGCACAGCAGAGCATCACTTCATCAATGGCACCTACGTGGGATTTTATGCACCTGTGCAGGTTTTATTTCCTCCTTTATTTAATGATTTAATGTTTTTGGCATGTGGCTCCTTCCCCAGGCTGACAGGGATGCAGGCAGGATCTCGAGGTGGCTCTTGGATCTCGCATTAAGCCACATTAGTATGTGCTGTAGATTCTGTTTCCTGTGAATTTGCACACAGCAGGAGGACGAGCAGGAAGGCTGCTTCTTGCTGGCAGGCTTCCCAGATATTCTTGGCATTGCAGATCTATACTTGCATCGTCGCTGTGGCCCTGTTTTAACAGAAAACAGAAAGTGCTGTGGCAACAGGAAGGCACAACCTCGGCAAGTACCAGCTCGGCGATGGTGGCGGCACCAGCGCGAGTGTCGTCTGCCACGTGGGCACGGTGGTTGTGTCCCTGTCCTGTCCCCTTCCCTCAGGTCCCCTCTGCACTGCTCCTCTAATGGCCACGTGCACAGGGCAGGCAGCTCCTGGCTGTGCACAGATTGCAGTGGAGCAATGCTGCCTGGTGGGTGTTCAGCTCTTTAGTGGACTCCAGTCCCATGAGGAGTTGCCCCCACATCTCCACAAGTTGCATCAGCCCTTTGAGAGAGGGTACACAGTTGGCAGGTCGTGGTTTGGTGATACCAGCATTGTTGGAAGAGGGGACATGCAGAGCAGGTCTGCTTGAGGGAAGCTGTGCTGGGGATGAGGATGCTGAGGCAGGGAGAAAAATGAACTGGTGCACCAGCAGTGGGTGTAGGACTAGGACACATCCCTGCCCCCGTCATGCAGCGAGTGGACCTTGGCTCATCCTTCCAGAACACCCAGTGCTAGGAGGGAGCGATCCCAGCAAAGGGAGAAAACCCTGCTGGGAGCAGTCTCTGCTGGGCTGTGGCTGTGATAGCCCGAGGAGTGGCAGCCAGGCTGGCCTGGCAGCAGGGTGGCACGATGCAGATGTCCCAGCAGTGCCTGCACGTCACCTCTCCCTCTCCCTTGGCGTGCAGAGGGAGCCCTGGCTGGCAGCCAGGCTGGATCCTTGCAGCTCCCAGCCCAGGGAGGGTTTTCCGAGGCTGCGTTCTCAGTGTGTACTCTGTGAACCAGCACAATTTGTTCTCGAGTGGTGAGATTGGACTTCCTTTCCTCGGTCGGCGACGCAGGCTGGCTGTTGACTCATCAGCAGCTTCCCTTGGGCTTTGCTGCAGAAGGGGCAGGCAGGATTCTGCAGCAGTTTGTGTAGCTTTTGGAACAGAGCTATTTTTTTAAACATAATCCTTTTTTTTTTTTTTGCCTTTTTTTTTTTTTTTTTTTTTTTTCTTCTCTTCCCCTCATGTT
>NW_008650602.1:24360-28199 GCF_000695815.1 Acanthisitta chloris
TCCAGCTCATCATGAAAAACGTGTGAGTTTGGAGCTTGCAGATGGCACACTGGCGATTTTACAAAGGGCTATTGCTTGGGTTGGTTATCCCCATTCTGTGGCTGCCTGCCCTTAAATATGCCTGGGTTCTGGTATGCTCCAGAAATACATTGTACACTTCCCTTTCAAGATCTGAGAACTGTACTCTGATCAAAAGAAATGAAAATCCCAACTGCCCCAGGCCTAAATGTTTAGATCACAAGCCCTGGGACGTGGGAGCATGAGGAGAGCAAAGCTTGTTGCCTGCCTGTTCTGGGGACCCCACAGTGACACTTGGCCATGGTGAGAATGGGTTGGCTGGTGACACTGATCCAGGGCAGCAAAATAACCCCAGTGATGTAACATCAGTGAGTTAGCTGCCTGGGAAAGGGAACTTCCAAGTCAGATCTGCTCAGGCAGCCCTTGTCCCTGCAGGCAGCAGGGAGGGATGGATTGTGCACAGGGTAGTCTGTCCTGCCAGTGTTTCAGACTCCTGGTTTGGGCTGGGGTGAATCCCCCCCAGGACAGCAGTGGTTCAGAGGGTCTGGGCAGTACAGAAGGTGGTAGTGGCACTGCAGGGAGGTTGTTAACTCCTGCCTGGTGCCTGCAAGTGCTTCACAAGGGACTAAGTGTGATTTACTCCGCCTGCTACTTGTCATCATTTCTGGTTTGCTCTCTCCTTGACAAGTTCTGGTGTGGTCTTTCAGCAAGTCCTCACCTTTATTAGTTTGCTGCAGGAAACATGTTAATCCAGCCTGTTCTTACCTCGTTCTGAGCCACTTGGACTTTTATTTTGAATGTTTGCTAATCCTCCCAGTGGATGCCTGTGGTTTATACTGGATGGAGCACACAGAAAGTCAAGTGTATTTCAGCAGCAAACGTATAGAATGAGCAAGCTTGATTTCCTGCTGCTCTGTAACGAGCTCTTGGGACCAACTCTGGTTTGGTACAGCCTTGGGAGCCTCCACATCTCGCTCCATTGCTTCTGCTTTCCATCCAGAACCACGGATTTAGAGTCTAGCCAGGCAAACCCCAGCAGCTCTGATTGCTGGGCTTGCAACCGCAGCAGTAATTAAATCACCTCTCAGTGATTTAGTGCACCTTGTAAGTCCCCACTGAACAATGCAAGGAACTATTACTTTTAAGTGCTCTTCAGAGTGATGGGGAGAGTGGGACAGCCCAGCACCAGGAATAGCTGCTCAGTTGTTGGTGCTGCTGTGGAGGATAGTCCTGTTGAATGTAGGTGCAGCCTGCATTGCTGGAAGCTGAGCTTCCCCATGTTCCCAGGACCTTGGGGAGGTGGAGGAGAGCTGATATGTGGGTTTTTTTTCAGTGCACTTGAAAAAGATCTGGAAAATTTGATCTAGTTGAAGATGTCCCTGCTTGTGTCAGGGGGGTTGGACTAGGTGACCTTTAAAGGTCCCTTCCCACACAGACTGTTCTAGAATTCCACGAAGTGCCCCCAGACAAGCATAGCTGCACATGGATGGCGCAAGAGGCAGACAGATCCCTCCTGGTTTTCTGGGATGGGCTGTGCACTGCTAGGAGTGACTCAGTGTCAGGACTGTGCTCATGTGTTTCAGGGTTCAGCGTTAGTGCAGTGAACCAGAACACATTCAAAGAGTCTGGATGCTGCCTTTTGAAATTCCTCAAAGCTTTGCTTTCGCTGGGCTGGGTTTCTGTAAGGACACCCATGTGGGGACACTGTGCTGATGATGGGAATCATCTTTGTGTCCTTGTCTGTACTTTGAGCTTTCCAATGCTCTGCTCTGTGAGCAGCAGGGTTGGGGGGATTTGGCCAGTTCCTGCTCTGCTGTGGCTCATGCTCAGACCATAGCAGGTGCAGAGCTGTCTTATGTCTCTGGTCCCCATTAGTAGGTGCATACAAAGGCAACTGGAGCTGTTTGTGTTACTGAAGTTAATTGTAGAAACATTATCTGGCTAGGATAATTAATTCCAGATGCTTTAATGTTAGTAGTTTGGCTTAAGTTACATAAAGAAGCAATATTTTTTGCCTTTTTTTATCCAGAAAATACACACTTAAGTGCCCCTGGCTTCCCTAGTAGCAATTCCAAGATATGTATTGCTTAAATGGAAATGAGCAGAACACTAGCCACCTGTGGGCTGGGTTTGGAGAAGGTTGGTGTGTGACATGGGTCCCTGAAGGGACACCAGGTGGGTCAGTGAAGCTCTGGGAGAAGGGGGAGAACAGCACCCATGGGGGCTGGGGCTGGCTCTGCCAGGGGAGAAGGTACTGCCTGAGCACTCTCTGCAGCTGCCAAGGGACTGCTGGATTTTGCTGGGTTTCAGAGCCAGGAGAGCAGCACAGGTTGTGCCCCCTCCTAGCACTGGGGCACAGTCCCCTCCTGCTGCCTTCAACGCTGCTGTTAATGCTGAATGCCACAGTGAGAAGAGGGGGAAAGGAATATGGAGAAGATGCTTTCACAGCATCAGAAACTATGTGTTTTGCTCTCAGCCCAGACGCCACATTTGTCTAGTCAACCAGAAAAACATCTGCATTTTGTTGTTTCAAGCAGCCCACCAGCAAACCACTGCCCAGCCAATGTCTCTGCAGCCCTGGTTTTCTTCTCCCAGAAGTTGTGGTGATGAACCCAGCTGTGCCATGGTGCCTGTCCTTTCCTCCTCTTCGGGAAGGCAGACTCTGTTCTGCACCTGAATGCTTCTGTACCAGGTCCCTACTCCATCTACATTGAAATTATTTTCAGGGCACTGAATCAGAGTTGCAACTTAAATAAGGAATTTGTTGAGCTAAATCTTGGTGAGATTTAGGCTGGAATATAAACGTGAGCAAGACAAGGACATCAACACTCTGGTCTTTCTCTAGTCCGCTGGGTATCAGGCTTTTTATGTGGTGATAAATAGCTCAGAAATGGAATTGGAAAAGCTGTCTGGGTTTCACAAGATGGCTGTTTAGTGCCTCCTGTTCACTTGTTTTCCTCTTTTTAGCACATCAAAGAAGAGTGAATCACTTTCTCCTTAGAGGATTACATTATTCCAGGGGCCTGGAAGGACCCACTATGTTTACTGGCTGTTACTGGAGGATATTGTAGGTGGGGAAGGAAAAATGGTGCATTTTTCTTATTGCACCTGTTAATTGTAATTTGGAGCTTCAGCTGCATTTCTGTAAAACTTCCAGAACCTGCCTATGTAAGTCCTAAACTGCCTGCAGCTCAGGAGGGGCCACCCTGTCTTAGCATGAAGAAATGGCATTGTCACAGGGGGATTTCCAAGCCCAAAGAGAAAGATCTTGAATAGTCCTGGAGCCAAAAAGGAGTTTCCCAGCTGAGACTTGTGCTGGCAGTTTTGGGCAGTGAGGCTGTGCTGGGCTGTGCTGATGCTGTGCCCTGCAGAGCTCTGCGGTGCTGGTCACGGATCAGACACTCCCTGTTGCTGGGGATGTTATCAAAGCTGATAATGGTAATTTCTAACGTTCACCGGATAGTGTCGGAATTCAGCTGGGAAAGACAACAGCGACAGCTAAAGGGATGGAGTGTGGAGCTGAGCTGAGCTGTCCTGGGCTGGTTTCTGCCTGCCAGAGGACAGCAGTGTCTCTGAGACATGTTGGGGTCCCTGACGCAGCATCCTGTGCGGCATCCTGTGCTCCCTGATGCAGCCCCAGCGTGGGAGGGAGGGATGGGTGTGCAGGGATGGGGTATGCAGGGAGGGGAGGGATGGGTGTGCAGGGATGGGTGTGCAGGGGAGGGGAGAGATGGGTGTGCAGGGAGGGGAGGGATGTGGTCTGCAGGGATGGTTGGGGCGTGCAGGGAGGGATGGGGTATGCAGGGAGGGATGGGGGGTGC
>NW_008650603.1:0-40703 GCF_000695815.1 Acanthisitta chloris
GCGGGGCTGTGCCGCTATCGCCCTAGGTAGGATGGACCTGCCCCCCTGCCTCTGCCCCCATGTCCAATAAGAAGAGACCCGGCTTGACACCTGCCTATATACAGAGGAGGAGAGCAACATCCTCAGCGCTGGTCTGTGGAGGGGGGGGGAACCAGCCCAAAACACAACACAACATCAGGTCAGAGCGGGGGGCTCGGTGGTATTATAAACCCCCCCCCAAGGCTATGACTTCCAGTAAAATTGAGATGCCAGGGGAGGTGAAGGCAGATCCTGCAGCTCTGATGGCATCTCTGCATCTGCTGCCTTCTCCCACTCTCAACCTTGAAATCAAATACACCAAGGTAAGTTGTGTTCGTTTGTTCTGGCAGGGAAATTCACGGTTTTCCCTCCAAATGAGGGATTTTGCTTAAAATCAGTTTAATTCAGCCCTACCCAACTTGAGTGCAGAGATAAAAAACTGCTACAAGTCTGCCTCGAATCTGTAATAAAGGAAACAGATTTTTAGCCCTGTAATCATCTGAAAAACCACAGGATAATAGAAAAGCAAATTAGATCTGCTGGGACTGGCTTTGCCACTTCTCTTTGAATGTACTGTTCTTCTACAGAGCTGTTGGGGTTTATTTTCAGTGCAAAATCAGTAGTTCTTGAGTATGTTTCAGTTGCTTTTGATGTACTTCTGAGGACATTATTATACATACCTGGGTATCTCAATCAGAAAATAAAATGTTTTCTTTCTTGAATTACCCTGTGTGCCCCAAGGGACTCTTTTACAATTCCTGGAGGACTCTTAATACTACCAGGTTGTTACAGCACTGGAACAGGTCTCTGCTAACTTCCGTGATACTTGAACCATATTGTAAGAGGACATATTTTTCCTACTAACCTTTAAGATTAATTTTCATAAAGAGAGTGTTAAGAACAAACCCATTGGGTCAATTTAGAAAAATCTGATTTTCTGTGGTGTATTATGGGACTAAATAGGTTTTGTTGATTAAAATGGGCTTTAAGAATAGTCATTTGTTTGTAAATGCAATTTGGATTTTTAAATTCGTTTATATATTTTTAGTCTTTGCATCTTTGGTATCTTTAAAGAATGTTTTCATTCCTGATGGGGAAGTTTCAAATCTATTGTATAAACAAATTACAATGTGTCAGACTTTGTTTCTAATTACCAAGTAACTTAATAGGAAAATAAGCACATCAGCACTGGAAAAAGGTGATAACACTTTTATCTCCTGGAAATACAACTTCAGGAGTTTTAATGCTGATAGGAAACTGATTTTGGCCGATGTAGTGTAATTTTTCCCTCCATATCATCACTTTAAAAGCTTTTCATCTTTTCTCTTTTTTTAGTGGGTGCCAAAACTAATTTGTCCTCTAATTTGTTACAGCAATTCCATGTTCTAGAAGAATGTTTCAGAGGAGAGTCAACTGGTTTAGATTTCATTACATTTTAATGCAAACTGAAATATGCAAATTAAAAGATGCATATGGTTCCTTGCACATAATTTCTTTTAAAATGGTTGAAGTAAATAAGGAATGCAGTTATTGGATGCTGTGTAGTGTTACACTTTGGGAACAATCTTACTGTGTAAGTAGCATTTGGCATGATTTTTGTGCATTGCTGGTTTCAGTGCAAGCTGTACTTCAGGAGTGTTCGGTGGGAAACACTTGAGAGTAGTATCGCAGCTAGTTTGCATAGTAAGTGCACTTGCATTTCTCTGCTCTAAAACTGGAAAATCAGTTCTAAATATCTTGGGAAAATACAGCAGTCAGCAGCAACTAGAGCTTCCTATCTGTGAGAATGTAAGCTGGGTAGTAACCTTGAATAAATCAGAGTACATAGTGCCATCATTATAGATGTACCATGTTACACATTTTATACTAATGGAACAACTAAAAGAAAGTTATTTCATCTCAATATTAAGCCAAAAGCAACAGCAGCATGTTTCTTCTAAGCTTGGTCTTGAGATATCAGGTAACTCCTGGTTCCTTTTGAGAAAAATTTGGTTTAGGACAGGTATCAAATGTTTCACTTGGCACATCCTCTGTCTCTGTTTTTCTGTCTGTCTCGCTCTTTCCTCCTTTTTCTCTCTTTCTCTGCAGGAAATTCAAGTGATTTATAGATAATTGGAGTCTTCAGCTTGGAGTCTTGTCTTGGGCAAGACTTTTATCCAGGATCCACTTTCCCACCTATTACAAAGAAAAACAATCAAAAATGAAATAATGGATTGTAACTTGATTCTTTCTTTGGGGGGAGTGGTCACTTCATGTCCTAAATGACAAACAACTTCCATAAACAATAAATAACATTAGACTAAAGCACTTTGGCAAGAAAAAACCCCCCAACAACCCCAAACCTTGTAAAATCAGACATCTGTAAGCATTCCGAGCAGCCTCTCTCCTGCTTGTTAGCTGGGAATTTTAAATACACAACCAGGACACAGAATTCTTGAATGTTTTATTACAGCTGTCTCTGAATATAAAATCTTAACCATTTGGGAGTTAATTCCTTATGAAAAATAGAGGTACCTGTGAACATTTAAACTAAGTGAAAGAATTTGAAAATATGGTTTGCCCGTTAGATTTTATTTCTGCAATTCCGAAGTCGGTGAATACACAGTTTTGTTAGGCTAGAATGTGTTAAAAATCCGGGATTCCCTAAATGAGATTTGTTAAGGATTTGTAATATGTACTGGGCAAAAAAATTATTATTCATTAATCTTTTACAAACTGCATTACCCTTGGGATTACCCCAAAAGGTCCTGCCAAGAACACACATAAAACAAATATTACCTGTGTCATTTTTCATTTCTTCGATTATTTAGAAGAATTATCAAAACCTGTGAAATATTACTCCAGTAGGTTTATTGTAGTGAGCAGAAAACCGTCTGTTAAGTCCTTCTGATCTGTACACCTGATGCAGCACACAAAGGCAAGGTAGGTTTGGATGGGTCAGAAAAAAATGTTTAGTGATGAAAATTACACAATTCCATCCTTTTATGTAAGATGTGCAGCAGTAGCTATTGTGAATTCAGTATTGAAAGTCAGCCTATGCTGCTTTAAGAAAACAGTCATTAGACATATTTTTCCCAGGTTTTTAATACCTTGGCATGGTCTGTGAAAAATAAAGTGTTGTAGATGTGCGGAATAAGAACTGGTGAGCAGGATGTGAACCAGACGTGCAGGTGAGTGTTCAAGCACACAGGGTTAAGTTTTCTATATAGCTGGCAAGTACTAGGGCTGCTACGTGCAAGATTAACTCTCTTTTCACTGTGATGACTCTTTAACTCTCTCCTTATTAACATTTGGGGAGTGATTGCATCTGCAGAATGGGACATCTCAGAGCAGTGCATGGAATTAGGTCGTGCTCCAGCCCTGTGGCACAGCAAGTCCTCAGGCTTGTCAGGAGTGTGTCGACAGTGCTATGTTCCATATGTAAGGGGCATGTAGGTAGGAAGGGGATCCAGCCCTCCCCCTGGCAACAAGTCACGCTTCTACAAAAGTCAACTTTATGCCAGAAACTCTCCCAGAATGGGCTGCTCCAGAAATATCAGATGTGTGAGACAAGCGATAGCGTGACGTCTGTCTGGTAAGGACATGTTATTAGCATGCTTTGTACAGGAAGCACACCCCTGAAGACCTGCTAGCTTCTGAGGGTGATCAGAGGGTTCTCTGCCTAGTATTATATTGATGCCTCCCACTGGAATGCTTTAATGAAACTCCATTTTCTCTCCTGAGACTGTCTCCCAAGTACCTGGCAGTAGACATGGAATTAGCCCAGTGGATTGAGCCCTTTGCACCATTTCTGTCTTGCTGTCTCTAAGGGACTAAAGGTGTTACTACAGGATGTGGCTATCTTTCCTTTGTTATGGCATGATCACATCTGCTTGACAAAATATTTTCATTGTGGTTTTTAGTAAGCCATGTTGACTCTTTAAAAGACAGCGTGGTGTAAAATGAGGGCCCCAGGGCTCTGTCCTGTCCCAGCTCTATTGCTACATCAGGTAGTTGAGTGCACAATGTTCTCAGTTTGCATCGTGTTGGGGACACTAATCCAGATGGATATTTTAAGTTTTGTTTCTTGCTTGCCAACTGATTTAGGTTGGAGAAAGAGCTGAACACCTTTAGCGTAAGGAAAAACTGAACAATTTTGTGTTTGAGAGGTTTTTATAAAGGGATGCTTTAAAGGGATGAAGTGCAGTAGCAGTGAACAGGTACAGAAACATTTCTGTATTAGAAGCCTTTGAATTAGCTGACAACCACATTTTCTTTGTCTTGTATACAAGGGTTTGCCTCTACTCTTACATCAAAGGCTAAAATCAGACCAGGTAAACTACCTAGCACTACAACAGAAAACTGAATACAGGAGTTTGTATGAAGTGTAGGCAAACTGCTTCTGGGAAGACAAGTACTAACAAATACATTTCAAATTCTCGTATCTGGGTTTGAAGTGGTTTATGCTAAGTTTCAGTATTTTCATTCCCATTGTGCTTTCTTGGCATTGCCCAGAAATGAATGCTGCAGAACACTGTTAAAAATTCTTTTAATCAAAATTTCCAGCACGTGTTTTCCAGATAAAATTCTAGACTGATATTAGGATAGGAGGCAGGAAATGTATTTTATTTAGGATAATATGCAGAATCTTTGTCATTTTTTGAACTGAAGCCAAGCTTTGGCAAAACTCAGGTAAGTGATGAATACATGCACTTTCCCTCATGTCTCTCCCTGAATGAGCTAATTTAATGCCTTTTGAAGTGATATGCAGTGTGTGGTGCTTGAAGAAACCAGCCAACCTTTTGGGGCAGCTGGGTGAGCCATGGGCCTGTTACAAAAGATGGGGCACAGAAAATTAGAGATGTTTGCATGAAGAACAGACAAGTAGAACAGCTACTTTTCCCTTAGTGGAACACTTCTGCGTCTGATGATGACACTAGGTATGTCCCTCTGCATCATCATACATTTTAGTGTATATAGTGTATTGAGATTTACTGTTGTTTAATTTTCCAGTTTGGATTCTCTTCTGGTGTAGTCATGCTTTGTGTTTAGAATTATAATTCATCAACTTATATAGAAATTGCAGACTATTTATGCACTTCTTTGCAAAAAGCAGCCTGAATATAGGATTCTTTCTTTCCTCCTAAACCTTTAAGTCCCTCTGCACAAACCCATTTTACCCAGATTTTGCCTGAGAGAGCAAGTAACAACTGTTATCTTATGCAGATCGAGTCCCTGCTGCAATAGCCATGTAATTCAAGGGCATTAAAAACACAGAAACCACCAAGCTGAAACTGGTCACAACTAGAGAACAACTGCAGGCTTCTCTGAGTGGGTAAAAGTGGTAGCAGTGGCATCTTACTGTGCTGAATCTTTAGGGAAAGGCTGGATCTTTAGGTAAAATGCAAACTGGTTTAATGCATCAAGCTGTATGACAATATATTGTTGTCTCTGTCCAGTCTGTCAGGTCAGATGATACACTGACAGACAAGAACTATGCAATTAGTGCCTTTCTCATCTGTGCAAAAAATGTTTAAAATTTCAAGTATCCAAGTACAAAAGATCCATATATTTATCTGCACACCTAAAACGGAAGGTTGGTAATAATCAGAGCACTTGCCCGAGTTGAAAAGCAGAGAGAGTCATAGCTCTGAAGCAAACAGGGCAGAAACTTGAATATGGATCCCTCCTTTCTGATGGTGGATAGGTCCCAATTTTGCCACCTTTGGCTGTCCTTGGCAAGAGTCTCACATTCTCTCCTGTTGGATAATTCACTTGGAAGTATTTACGAGGTCTCAGAGACATCAACATCGATAGCCCGGTGGGCAGGACACTCACGAAGGAAAGGTAGGATTCAGGTCTTTGCTCCAAGAATACTCATGGTGTCACACAGAGCAAGGATTTGATCCAAGATCTATAGCTGTCTAGGCATAGGAAAGATTGAGTTGGGATACACACACCCTCTCACACTCTGTCTCTCTCACTTTCATTTTGATAAAAAAAAAATTCAAAAATAGAATTCTTCTTTAATTCTCTATACTGTCCTTCAGAAACATTTTCCACAGCAGTTCATCCATTCTGGTACATTTCCATATAAAATTTCTGTCTTGTATCTACACTTTCTGATAAATCCCAGTCCCAAAATTCTTGATGGTCTCTGCAGCTTGTCCATCTCCCTGTCCATGTGAAGTTGTTCCTAACAGCTCTAAATGGTCTCTGCCAGGCTGAAGTTATTGGCTGCCATAAACTGCCTTGTTCCTGGGAGCACCAGATCATGGAACCACTGTATCCAGTTGTCTTCACCACTTTGCAGGGAACATTAACAGTTGACTTCAATAAACTGTCCTTAGACATTGCGAGTAATCTGGAACAGATCAGCATCCAGAAGTTATCTGAACCTTTCTTTCCAACCGCTTTGGCTTGGCACTTACTACCTTTGGCAAATTTAATCTCCCTTGAGTTGCCCAAGTATCATTTAACTTCAGCTCTAGTGATGTATTCTTCAGTACTCTGATTAGCTGGAACATTTTTATCTACAAACTCTGTACCTTACTATTAATGATCTGCAAAAGCAGGTGAACCAAGATATCGATCGCTGGTCACGGTAATGAAGGGGCACCTCGCTATTAACCTCTTTCCAGGGAGAATTATCCGTTTATTTCCAGTCTTTTTATCTTATCTCTTAACCACTTTTTAATCCATGGCAGGACTTTATCTTTCACCATATGGTTAGTAACTTTCCTTAATAGCCTCTTGCTAAGGACTTTATCATCAAAAGCCTTTTTAAAGTCTAAATAAATTATATCCACTGATTCATCTCAGCTCCTCATTTGACTAACTATCTTCCAAGAAATCTCACACATTTACAGAGATAAATGACAAAAGATGAGCTCAGTGGTCCGTATCATAAATTCTTAGTCAGGTCCTGCACAAAGGCACATTTCTTCTTTTACAGTTGTCCAGCTATCTTTCCTAAGGCTGAACTGCAACATTTCCCTATTTATGTTTTGAAAATTGATTCTCCTCACTTTTGGAAAACCCACAGCTTTTTTTTTCTGTTTGTTTGGGATGTTTTTTAAGAACAGAACTCGTTCTTTGGAACAAGTAACCAATGCATCAACTGTAGTTCAGCTGAAAGAAATGACAGACAAAAAATACATTTAAAGAGAGACAAGATTGTAAGTAAGCTATGTAAAGATAATGTGAAAGCACTGATATGTAAAGGTTTAAAAAATCTTCAGAAAGTTGCAGTTTTGTGCAATCCTCTAGTGAGGAATCCTCAGACAAACACTGGCATCCCTACTCAAGCACGATAAGCGCATGAATAGTGTGAAGGTTTAGTGCTAAGTATTACACAGTGAAAGATGAAGTCTAAAAAATGATTTGTCATCTAAGGGCCCAATCATTCCTTACTGTTGTGCTTACTCAAATGAATTCCATTTCAGATTGCATATACCTAATTGTTTTTTCTCCAAAACACAAGTTACCTATTTGAGAATTTGTCAAAAAGCATATTTCTACTGATCAGCATTTTCTGTGAATAGCAATCTACCTTTGTGACATGAATGCAATGCAGCAATTTTAAGTTACACAGTTAACTAAGCTTTAGGAGCACTTCATTACTAGAAGTATGATATGTGAAGCCACATCAAAGCGTTGCTGCAATAGCATTGCTGAAATTGCATCCTAAATGACAAAAGAAAAAAACAGGACTGAATTCTTGATCACTTGGAGTCAGTGCCTTTCACAGAGAGCCTGGTGAACTGTATTTTACCTATGACTTGGAACATAATATATTCCAGCTTTGTTGGACTGAAGTGGGAACTATCCACATCAAATTCTGTGACCCAAATGAAAATATTTAAGGTCAGCTCAATCTCATTTGACCTCAGCTGGAGGTTAAAACACAAGGACCACACTGACCACTAGAGTGTATAGACCTTAATCTGTGAGGGATTCATAGGTAATGAAGATTTTGAATTGAACTCAAAATCTAAAGGGATGCCAGTGGGACAGCTGTGGAGGGGCCTGCAGCAGGTGCTGTGGTTACAGAAAGGATATACTTGCTCATTTCCATGTGGATTTCCAGTATGCCCTAATTTAAAATAAGTGAGTTACAAAAAAAAAAAAATCTGTTTGAAAAGTCACAAAGATGTAGGAAGTGTTGCACTGATGAACAGGCTGCAGCCTCTTTGCTGAACTTGGATGGGAAGGAGATGCAGGGAGAACTGTCCCCTTGTCATGCTCTGGTCATGTGGCAATGATTGCACTAAATCCCTTGGATTTTGCTCAGAAACTATAAGAAAGTGCCTTTCCATACAGAAATTCCAAACACAGGTGTTTACAGAGTCTGGCTCTAAAGTGAGACTGTTTCTTTCCAAAGTAAAGCTATTTACTATCTTGGGTAAATACAGGTATTTTTTTACTGTCTTCAAAAGCTTGCTCTTATCCTCTGAAATAGATCTGAAATAGATCTCTCCAATTGGAAGGTCCTTCCAGGTCTGTAACGTGGCTTTGTTTTCTCATGCTTCAGTGGGAAAAACACCACTTAATACATTATCATCATCATCATCCTCACCACCCTCCCCCAGTATACTCTTAGTAGCTTTTGTGCAACTCCTGATGCCTTAGCTTTTGAAAACTGGAAGAACTGAGATGCATTAGCATTTGGGATTTCTTGTTATTTCAGGGTCTTTATTTCAATTCCTTGCAGCACAACTGGGACTGAAGCAAACTTGCTCTAGATATGGCCTTTAAATGATCTTTGGTATGCTGCCGGTGTTAGACTTTTAGTAAAGATGATTCCCCAGAACAAGTGTTTTACCTGGCATCTTCTAGTGTTCCTAACTAATGGTTCTGCTTTTCTAAATTTTGGCCAGAAAATATAACCTTGCTATAGCCAAATTAAGATCTCCCTGCAATGAGCAGCCACCTCTGGAAATATCTTCAGTCTCCCCTTTATGCGTTCCATTGCCAGGTTGTTTTCAGGATCCACTGACTCTCACACAGCCTGCATCTGCTTATTTATTTAACTTTGGCTTCTCTTGGCTGTTTTGTTTGAGTTACCTTTTTGGTAATTTTCTTCAGAATATTTAGTAGTAATATTTATTTTTTATTTTTTGTCTTCTGTCTTTTAAAGTTAGCACTGTGTTTCTTTATTTTTTGCCTAATTTTCCTCTTGTATCTTCCTTCTCAATCACCTCATTTATTTTCTTGCTTGTGCTTCCCGTTTTTAGCCTTGGGAATGCAAATCTTCTTTGACTCTTTCACATTCTTAAGCTTCCATGCTGATTCTATGGATTTTAATTTCCTAGCTTCAAGCAGGGAGTTTCTAAGTTACTTCCTCTTTAAAAAAAACCTGCTTCTTGAAGTTTAGTATCCCAGAGAGTAGGGCTTCTTCATGTGTTTCTCTCCTGCAATGAAGCTGGAATTATTTACATGGTAACCATTTCTCAGGGGTTCAGACACAATTTTTAGTCCCTGACAGGACTATGTCAAATGTTGTTTACATTAGGATACAGAAAACTCTGTTCTCTACACACTATTTCAGTGCAGCTCTCACTGAACTAATACACAGTTACTTTGGCACCAGTCTTACTGCCTTCTATTCTTTCTCTTCTTTAGTACCACTTCAGTGTCACTTCAGTTGCTCTTATCCAGAAGTCTTCACTCCTGCTATTATCCCTCATGATCTGCTTCTATATCGGTGGGTCTACATTATGTTAAGATTCCCTTCCAGGCAGTGCCCACGCAATGCGTCGCACACGGAGCTGCTCCCCCGTCTCTGCAGCCTGACTTGTCCTCCCTACACAGCTGAAATGTAGAAAGTGTGGTAATGCCTCTGATAATTCTCATCCCCTTATGCTCAAAAAATGCTAGTTTTCTCCTCTCTGTGATACAGTCCAGATCCCCCATTTTCACACTCAGGTTTCTCCTGCTGGTTTACAGGCACTTGCGCTTTTATTTCCTAACTCTAAGATGACCTAGATGAAAATTGTGATCTAGTTAGTTGAAAAACCTTGTAAAGCCTTTTCTGCTCAGCCACAAAAGCACTTCCCATGACACTGCACTTCACTTTTCTTTACCACTCTGCTAGTGTAAAAAGTCCTTAAAATAGAAATTAATTTTAAACTGGATTTAATGCTTCTTTATACTGTCAAATTGACTTGAGAAGGCATTTATGTAACTGGCAGGTGGATACGTAGATTTATTTTTTTAAGGAACCACTTCCTTTTGTTGTCTGAAGCATATTTGGAGTTTATTTTAAATGTTCTTTGCACCCAGGCATAAAAGCACTGTCCTGATTCCACTGGAGATTTTCAAAGCTTACTAGTATGCCATAACATATGCACTTTACATTTGCTTATGTGGGTTTTTTTCAGCTGTAACAGAAATAGTTTAGGTTTGTTCTTGAGTTGTTTTAAACTAGCAAGAAATTACCACCTGCTTTGCAAGTCAAGGGGTTTATTTTATTTTCTCCAAGTCGCTTCAGTTGTGACGTATGGTTGCAGCAGTTCTGTACCAGAACAGCCTGTGTGGACCTTGAGAAACAAGCACACATGTTTTCAGAACATCTGGCTAAGCCTTCACCCCCTTTTCCATCAGTGCTTGACGTTTTGTTAGTCCTCTTTTTGTCCTTATCACACTTTTCTTTACCACAGCCACTTAACGGCTTCTTCTCTTTTGTGATGTTTATGAGATGCTGTTTTTCTGCGAGGTGAGAATCAAGCTCTGCATTTTTCACTGGTCCATCTGAAGTTGTGATATAAGACTAACACTACATATGTTAGCTGTGCTGATGATGACCTAGGAGTCTTGGTGGTCCAACCCTTTGATAATGATTTTAAAATCCATTTGTTACTTTACTAAGGACATTTTTAGCTAGCACTACTCAACTGCAAGTGTTAATATTCTGCTCCCTCAAATCTTTCAGAAAACATTAATTGATTCAGCCTCACTGTAAAGCTGGTGACAAGGCTCCTTCACAGATGGGGGAGTTTAAACTTGTGGGAGTGTAACCATGACTAACTCAGACAGTAGGTCAGTGTCAGAGGCAGGATCTCTTGCTTAACCAGCCAGACTACAAGAAGATCAAACCTCTATTTTTGTACATAGTATTCTGGGAAAGGGCAACACGGATGAATTTCAGAGCCGAGGTTCACATGTGGATGCATGTCTGTGCTTTTATATGGTATTAATTTTACACTGTGTACTCACCTATACATGAACACAGTATAGATGAAAATAGCCCTTTCTTTGTGCTCTTTGCTCTCTTTCCATGTCACTTTATCAGGAGTTGTGTCTGTGCTATTCCCTTGAGCGTTGTCAGGGAGGCAGTGCCCTCCTTGCTGCAAGATCTGCATAAGGAGTTCAGATGAAGCTGGAGCTTATGGTGTTGTTCCCCTCTGGACTTCTCTGTTAGGTGCAGGACTATTCCATCGGTGCGATGCATTGACAGTACAGGAACTCCAGGTTGTTGTCTCTGGTATTGTTTCTATACACTTTGGTTTTGTAAGGTGCTCCAACACAGAGGGAGAAGGAAGGCTCTGCTAGTTAGATGACAATCAGGAGTCCAGTGCAGAACATGCCCACTGCCTGGTGTAGCACAGCTCTTCCATCAGCCAAGACAACTGCTTTTAATGTTTGGATTCTGCACGAAACACAAATGTGTTCATGTTCTTGCTATCTGTTTCAGTTCATTTCTCTCCTTGAGGGAGCAACAGGACAAATCCTTTGATAACTTATTTCCTGGTTAGAAGCCTTTACCTGCTTTTCCTAGAGTGGTTCCCTGTGACTGGGGATCTTTGTAGTCAGCCCTTCCAGCTGTTTGCCTAAATGGTCTTTAGGGAGACTAAAAGCAGTGAACCTGGAATAGCAACATTTGACTTCAGCTGGGTCCCGTGGGAATTTAGTTACTACTTACTGGGTTGGATTGGCAACATACCTTATTCCTGATAACTGCCGAAGCAGCTCATGACTGGTGTGCTCCTTGCAGGAGGGTGGGCACTGGGTGACATATGTTTGCTGTAATTAATGCTGAGTTTCATACCTTTACATACCAATAGCATTTACAATGTCTGGGTGAAAAATTTCTCAGATTAAAGTCTTGATGGTGATTTTATCCATTTAGAGATCATGTGCCATTGTGTTCACTACACTGAGCACAAATCCTGCCTTGTAAACAGCAGGGAGACTAATGAGGTTTGCCCACATTCTGGTATCATTACAAGGGGCTCCAGCAGAGAAAAATGGAGTTTGGTTAGAAAGGCAAAAGAAACATGAATTTTAAAGGGAGGGGAGGTGTGTGTGGAGGGGAATCTCAGGACTGCATATGGGAATATTTGGGTGTTTTAAGGAAGGCTTTTTATTGACAAGACTTACAGTGTACTTTGCTCATTTAAGGAAATCTCTGTGTAGCTAGGTTTTGGTTTTGCCTTAGTCCATGTTTTTAGTGCTGTATGTTTGGCAAAAGTAGAGGGTCATGTTTTTAATTTACCCACTGACAGTTCTTAGTGTTTCTATTTAAAGGAAAATAGAAGAGCTCATTTTGCATGCAGGCTTACATCTCTATACAGAATAGCTTGCCAGTCATATATAAAAATATTAAACTCCCTTAAACATTGGCATTATTTTGCTTTACCCTCAAGTATTTTATTTGCTTGAGACTGTAACCAGCTCATGCAAGAGCACTTCACATCCACTATTAGTCTTAGCACCACAGCATACTTTGGGGTGTAAATTTGTCAGGTATCCAAGCACAGCAGGATTCTTTGACAGTTTAAGCCCAGTTTTCCCCAATCAGCCTTATGAATAATAAAAAGCAGAATGACCTATTTGAGTTTTATATATGTAAAGGCAATGACTTCTCAACAGAAAGAACTGGAGGAGAACTCAGAACTGAACTTTGAGGAAAGGGAATCTAGCTAAAGGTTTCTTATCTCCAGAAGAATAGTCTAAAGTAAATAAATCAGTACTCCCCAAGACTTTTTATTGAAAAGAATTTCCAGCCTGAGAGATTTCATTGCAGTATGGAATGAGAGGTGTTGGGTTCCTTTGCATCTTCTTGAAGAGCAAAAAAGGGTTTATAAATCAGACTTCTGGGAATTGTTATCTCACAGCTGCTTCTAACAAACACAACAATTTGTTTTAAAGGCTTTCACCAAAGATGTCATAAGTGGTAATCCCTATGTTGTAAGTGGGTACTTAATGTGATTTAACTTAATGCTGATGATGCAAAGCTATTCTCCCCCAAAGCCCATTAAGAACATCCAATTTTCTGGTAGACTAACACTCCTGCTTACTATCTTAGAGATAAGTGACTGTTTAACCAGGACAATAAGGAGTAGTTTCAAACCAAGGCTGCAAAACTGAGGTGCCACAAAACGGTTCTTTGTGAAAGTTCAGGCTTTGAATGTAAATGCTACAAGCTGGATTTTTATTTTTAGGAGTAGTTTGAACTTCTGTATGTGCAGACATGTACACACAGGCACTTGGAATCACCTTCATGAGTATACTGGTGAATATCATTATTTATTTGATTAGTAGGCATGGTCTAGGTAGAACAGGGCCAGTGCAAGGCATTTGTGTAAATAAACTGATAAATACTGAACTGTATTTCATGTCACCCTAAAGTGCAGATGATTCTAACAGTTTATCTAAGATAATGCTGCTCACATTGCATGCTTGTTTGTTTGACTTTTTGTGGATTCTGTATGTGCAGAATGACACAAAAGGAAATGTCACCGACATCATTTAGCAAAACATGCTAATGGTAATATTTGAAAATATTCAGGATGCAAACTAGAAGCAAAGGCAAACTTTTCAGGAGCTTAAGGCTGCTCACTTGGGTCTAATATAGAGTTAGCACTTTGCAGGTCAGTGGCTCTGCTATTTGTCTCTGACCTAACAGATCTGGAGTTCTTCACATCAAAACCAAGTCTTGCTGAGCTGAGATCAAACGTGTTAAGGTAAGGATCTTGCCAGTGATTTATCGTGCCAGGGAGGGTGATCAGGCCATGAGGGGCCACTGCAAATGAAGCTGACATTCCAGCAATTTCTCATGTGTAGTTATAAGGTAATTTTCTCAGGCAGAGCTTTTAAGTCAAAATAAATTTGCCCATTGTATTTTTCTATGTTGCCTATAGCATCTGAAATCCTAGCAGGAATATTTATTTATGCAGCCCAGCTAATTTCTAACTTAAAAGCTTGCTCCTGGTGATGAACATTTAAAGTGGCAGTTACCCACAAGTGAGGATCTGCTAGATTCTTTCAAATGGCAGAGCATGTTTCCCACGTACAGATAAATAGCGCACACTGTTTTCTGTCACACGTAACGAGCACACAAGGCTTGAACGCGCAAACGGTGCCAAACACAAGAGAACTACCCTGACTAATACTGGTCTTGTTTGTACAAACCCCTCCTCATTCCCACCATTTCGAAAGAGTGCTTGTGGAAGGGTTTCCAGGATCAAGTTCTTAATAGCCACAACTTCATTAAAGCCCAGTGACAGCCCTATAATTGATTCTGTAAACAAATACTCCCTCCTCTCCACTCTCGATTGAGTGGATTTTTAGAAACCTTTCATTATTTCGTTTTCTAAGGTGCAGTAACTGACATCAAGGATCATAGTCCATCAAAAACACTGCCATCCTTACCCAAATCACCCAGTGATGGCTTTTCTTTGTTATCAGTGGAAATGCAAAGCATACTTAATTTTTTGGTCACCCAGTTTCACAAGCAATGTTTTCTGATGCAGTTAAGAAAGAGAGTAGATGTTCTTCTCCAGCAATTAGAGTCTCACGAGTGAAAGAATAAGTAAAGCTTGGGAGCTTAGTTTCTTAGGAATACATGAAATACTACCTAAGCTATGCTATTGCTCCTGTATTATGCTCCTAACAGCAGATAAATTCTTCATTAACTGGAAAGAAGGTGGAAATTACTTTGAGGAAAGCCTTTATGTGCTATAAGCAAAGTTTCTTCCCACAGGTTTAATAAGGCAGCCAAAAGGAGTAAAATGTTTGTGGTGGGTATAGTTCAACAGCCCTGAAGTTTCTTCTCTTTAGATTAATTTTCTTGAACAACCAGGCGCAAAATAATCCCTTTAATGAGACTGAATGGAAATAACGGATGCTGTATCAGCATGTGGCACAGTGAGAAACTAAAATAGAAAAGGGTATCATCACAGTTTGGCAGCCTGGGTTTTGTGCAGGAAATACTTGGGGGGAGGAGGAAAGTAAGCATGCTACTGCATGTTGTTAAGACTTATTTAATCTTCTTAACTAATTACTCACACTTCCTAATTCAAAATCATACAAACAAAAACGTTTAGATAAGCCGAGAGTTTTTTCAAATGGGTGCCCCCTACAGCTTAGAAAACAAACATGACAGGTTTCCCCCGTCTGATGTGCTGCCATTTGCAGAAGAACAGACCCAACTCCCAGAAAGACAGAAGACTAATTAAGACAGGAAGACAGGCAGGTCAAACATTTGGTGTGAGGGATTTGGGACATAGGGGAGAAAAAAACCATGTTACATTCCACTTTCACAGCAGACTGACAGGAGGCTTCAAGCCCTTTCTCTGATTCCATTTGCTGCTCAGGGACCCTGGATTTCTCCAGTTTCTCCTCCCACGACACCCATTTCCTAGTGTACCATTCCCCAAACCTCTTTTGGTTACAGGAGTCTTGCTGTATCTACTTTTAAGCACCTAAACAACATATCTAGGTGAGTGTGCCAGGGCAGCAGCCACTGGAGACACAGGGGTAGTGACAAGCCTGAGGTGGCAGGTCATGCCCCAAGGGAGTGCTTTGCCCTCTCCTCCCACCCCACTGGGACTGAAAAGAGACTGAGCTGACACCACCAGGTGCTAGATCATATGAATCCTCCTCCATCTTATGTCTGCCGCACAAGTCTGACTTCCTTTACACAGGCTGAAATATTACTGTGATGTATTCACCTGTTTTAAATACTTGGCTTCTGATTCAAAGTCCACTGATGTCAAGGACTGTTTTTCATTTCAGTAGGGTTGACTCAGGCCTTACTACTTGGAATTTACATCCAGAGAAGTTAAACACTCCAGTCTTCTCATCAGACATGTACTCTTGGCATAGGACTCAGGTTGCATAAACATAATTCTACTAGAGTTCGACACACTGCTGTGCTGACAGCGAAACCAGAGCAGCCTCATTCACTTCTTGTGCATTTTATTTCCAATTCCATTTTTTTGATCCTCCTGCTGTAGCATGTTTGTAAATGTTTAAAATTCTCCAGCCCTCTCAGTACACTCTGAAATTTGGATTCTAGGTATCTTGAGTGAAATTTTAAGCTTGGATTTATGAAGGAAAGCCCCATTTATGGTACACCATGTCCAAAAGCCATGACATTATCCTTCACGCTCTGAGGTCCAAATGAGTTTTTTTAAAAAAGCACAAATACCCTAAAGCACACACAGCTATAGAAAAGAGTTCTTCTTCCTTTTCAATTTTTTTTTTGAACAGTGTGGAGGGTGTGAATAAGGAGAGGAAAGGAGCTAGGGCAACCCAGCAGCCAAAGAGGAAAAATAAAAACATGTTCGGGTTTTGTTTGGCCTCGCAGACCTCACAGGCTCTAGAGCAGGTGTCAAGTTTCCAGTGAAACAGCTTTGTCTCCCAGTACAAACATCCCTCTGGAGGCTATTGCCACTGATTCCCTTTCCTCAACCAGTGCCTGATTCAGCTCCCACTGAAACCAGTTGGATTTTTCCTCTTGTTCTACTCTGGGTAGGTTCAGGTCTCTTATGGCTGAAAACCAGCTATGCCCACAGGAGCTTGCTCGCCAGAATGAAATTTGGTGCAAAGTTGAGTGTTGCTCATGCAGAGTTCACTGTTATTCTTCAAACAATTATAGTTCCACCGCAGTTGAAAGGCATCTCATTACAAGAACCCAGATCTGGGTAACTTCTGAGGCCTGATATGCTCTGTGCTAGCTATAATGACTGACACGAGCACCAGTTCTGCCGGTGTGCTCGGCCTGCCTTGCCTCGTGTGCAGCCATTGGCACTGCCCAAAGAGGCTCATTCTTGGGTTGCCTTGAGAAGCAGCATTCTGCACTGAGAATGTCTGGGGAGTTGGCCTCGAAGCCCATTACTCAGGTTGTGAACTGCCAGCAAAGAGCAGTGACTCTTGCTGGTCATCTGAACAATGTTCTTAAAATAATATGGCAGTGCTGATCCATTGCTGGTCAGTCAGCTCTCAGTCTGTTGGGATTGGCTTTTGCTTTCCTAGTGCTAGGAAACCTAGCTACAAACCAGGTTCTCGCTGATTCTGTAGCCAGCTGTTGGTTTCCAGTCACTCCCAGGAGTGCCTCACAACACTAGAGGCACTCCTGGGAGTGTGAGAGATTTGCTGTATCAAGACAGCCATAAAAGTGAAGGCAAACAAGGCTTGTGAAAATAAACAAGCTGCACCTCTGATTGGCAATCCCATCTACTTCATTCCCTTACAATTGTACTAATCGTTAGGACTCTTGAAATATTTCCCAAGGAGAGGAAATGAAGTTGCCGAGATGGGAAAGGATATGAAATTTCCTGACCAGACTGAGGCGCAGGTGCCTGGTATCTGGGATGTTATGCAGTATTTACCAAGGGAAATGCTGCTGCTGGATGTTTTGCATGCCTCTAAAATTGTTGTATGTCCTTCCTCAAAAAAAAAGTGCCATTATGTATTTCTTAATGCCTCCAGCTCTGAGAAGATGCTGAGGGCCGAACAGCTGTGATTCTTTTATAAAGTACTTTGGCATCTGATGCCCCCTCCCCCATCCCTGCAGACTTAATGTCGAAGGCTCTCTAAGGAGAGAGCCACATATGAAAAAAAGATCTTTGATGGAATGAAACTATAACCAGCTACTAAATCAATTGAGTTAGGAAATTCCCATTCCTTCCTCCATTCATCCAGAACCAAATCTCCTGTGGGAAGCCATTATTATTTGGATGTTAAAATCCTCTTCCTGTATGAAAAAACATTTCTGGAGCTGCAACAGCATAAAAACTTTGTTTATTAAATCCATGGGAAAATAATTCCACCTCCAAAGAGCTGAATGCTAGGCCACTGTCTGTGCACTGGCTGAAGTTCTTAGTTAAACAGCTGGGGAGCCTGAAGAAAATGTCTGATGACATCATCACTAAGCAATATCAAATTAAGAATGTAGATCATCATTTCACTCACACATCATTAAGAACATTTTCAAGAAAGGAAATGAAAAGTTACATTGTTGCCACCTGGGTTGATTACTCTTATGAATTAAAAGAGCCCAAATTAATTTTTTTCTACATGTTTTAAGGAAAGACAACACCTAAAATAAAGGCAGTGAGCTTGCAGGAATCCCCAGTGAATGTGAAAATCAGTTCCATTTCCCAAATCTAGGGCTAGCCCCTGGAGGAACAGTAGAGGGAATCTGTAGTGCCATGAAAACAAAGCTCCTTCAACTAAGAGCTGCAAGGGAGGTATTAGTTCTGTGCTGTATTTTATTTAATCATATTTATACACACACTCATAAAAATAGTTTTTTTGTACTCAGTGGTCAATAGTGATGAAAACACAAAATCCTGTCTATTTTCTCCCTGCTTTAAATTTTGCTACTACTGCACTGCAGATTAGAATGTCCAGGCTGGGTCTGTCCACACCCATTCCTCTTTGAATACTTACCACTCCAATTACCTGCATGGTTTGAAATGAACGGTAAGTTGCTAATTATTAGTAAGCCAAGTGGTACAGATGGCTACTTAAACAAGATATCGTAGTTGTTTGTTTGCAAAGCTTAATTTGCTTTGTGTTATGCTAGAAACATTTACCATTGGCTTGATTTCAAAACTGATGAGCATCCAAAATGCTGTTGAACTCGGTGTGTAATGCTCGTGAAATGCAGGTCTTGTGCAAAATGCAGTGTATGATTTCCTTCCTGCTGCATGTCTCAAAGTAACTAGGAATTTTTACATGATAGTTTGGAATTTTACTCTTCCTTTGTATACTTTTTGGTATGATACGGTATCTCAAAAGCTCTGAGCAGTCACGTGGCCTGTAGGATGGGTCAGATTGCCTTCTTGATTAGTCCTATGGAACTCTGTTAAATGTAGCTATATGTAATTAACTGTGAGAAGGAGTTGAAGCTAGTTAAGACATGGTGGGACCAGTATCTTGAGAAGTTCTATCAAAAGATCTGTGAGAGCATCTGTGTGTGTGAGCAAGAGGTTATTGTCAGTACTGGGAGGGATATGACTGTTGTTTTTACAAAAATCCTATGCCTTCTTCATCTTTCATTTGGAAAGGCACAGAAATTGCCAAGAGATCTTTTTGATGAGATCTCATGAGAATGATGATAGTCTAAGGGCACATTCACAGGGGCAGCCACGAGCTTCCAACTGCACCTGTGACACTGTGAGGCCTGTTGGAAACGTCCCCATCCCACACACATACAACCTCACCCACCTGCCACCTCACCTGCTGCCCTGGTCTGCATGTTCCCTTAGGCATCACTGATCAACAAATAATATTCAATTTCCTCCTTAGACCACTGTACACTGCAGCCAGACTCCTCACTTACAAGAGGCTTTGTCTCTTTTTCCAGTTGGGTTTGTTCTTGGCCAAATCCTTGTACTGTCAGGGACACCTCGAGAAAACAGGAAAGTTTGCCTTTTATCTTTCTGCTCTGACATTGCTGCAGTTACTGGTTCTACTGAGAGTAAATGGCAAACAAAATGTTTGTGTGTTCCAGAATTTTTCAAATGCTCCCTTCTTCCCCTTCCATTTTGGCATAGTGCTGTTGATAGCACCCAACAGGCAGATTATTTAACTAGCACAATACCACATAGCAAATGAATGACACACTATATACTTTTTATTTTCCTTACTGCATATCACAAAAGGTAACACTAGGACTCAAACAAAAACAAATTACCTCAGTAACTCCTGGAAAACTCAAGTGGTTAATCAGTTACCTTTTATTTACATATATATGCTTAATGCTGAATTAAGTTGTAAAAACCAAAGGCTGATTTATAGCCCCAGTCAGCCTTAATTAACATTGATTCCAGGGGAATAGTAAATGTGAATAGCCTTCACAATTGAGGTTGAACAATGAACTCACTGGGTGTTGTCCAATTTGTAGCATGATTTACATGGAAGCAAGCCCTTCTTTTTCTAGGGTTACCCCTTTTTTATCTGGTGTTTAGGATGGGTTATATATAATCCATAGATAGGAACATTTGCTGTCAAATATTCTCCCTGATTTAGAGTTAGCCTTTACCATGGTCACTATAAATAAGGCAGAAAAAAACCCAATTTGAGGCTTTGCAGGGATTCCTTGTTCTTGCAATGTGTCATCGCTTCTCCATTTCATGGCATTTTTACGAAGTGGCCATAATGAAAGTCAGATTAAATGTACAGGATATATACGTTTAATCAACAGCCATTGGAGTCAGTAGTGCTGGAAGAGTTATAAAAGCCCCTGTGAATGCAAATTTATTGCAAAAGAATCTGTGTCTTGGTGGTAGGAATATCTGCTGAATGGTACTACCTGACACAGAACACCTAAAACTTTCAAAAGTGAATTATTTAAGTGTAAGGTTTTGCTTGTAAAGCCGCCAGCTGCTGGATTTCAAGACTTGAAACTGTTCCAAAACATGGGACTAGGTACTTTATTTGTGCACTAGAGTAAATACTCTGATTTTACTGCCAATTTAAATGTGCTCAGTTTACAGTAATGAGCTTGTATAGGCAATACCTTGTTTATAGAAAGTGGAACAGGAAGAAACTAACATTAACCATTAACAGTAGCAATTTCTCTTGCCTTCAACTCTAACTTTATGCCAAATAGATCTTTCCCATGTCCTATCTGAAATATTTACTATTGCTGTTCTTTTTCTAAATGTGTGGGATAAATGGAGCATTTGATAAAATAATATACCTTCTCCTTCCAGTCGACTTCAATTGCAACACTCTTTTGTAATTCCAAGGCACTTTTTCTCATTCCTATGGTGAAATGTATTTTAAGAGCAAATACTTGTCCTGTCTACTAGCAAACCTGATGATAGGTGTTAATCCCAGAAGAATGGAGTTAACAGTTTTTAATCTTTTTTAAAAAGAACAGACCACTTCTATAGAGGAAGTGTACTGAATTGTGGTTGCCACAACTTCTCAGGTTCTTGTACTCACCCTAACTGTTTTATTCTTTCAATACAACAACTCACAGGAGAAACCTCTGTGTTTATGTACATTCTGTCACCTTAAACAAACATGCTTACATCTCCTTTGGCCATCTGCTCCTGAAGCTGCAAGCTTTTCTCCCTTCCCCTCCCTCCTCAGCTCCCCCACACACACTCTGGGCACAGAGTTAACTCCCATGAACTAACTCAATGGAAAGCATGACAGTAAAATCCTCCTTCAACACACATCCCAGACCTCAGAGTTTCTTTGTTTCACCCGCAGTCTAAAAAGTGACAGTGATACACTGGAGGATTTTGGCTTACGGAGTTGGTCACAAGAGAGATTCTTTCACTATCTTATTTTGGCTGGGTTAGCTCCAAAATGTTGTAACAGGGACCAGGACTTTGGTTTGCCAAACACTGTAACCACTGAGCAGTAAGACACCAGTACAGTCTGAGAAGCTTACTGTCCAAGAACTCGACGAGGTTCAGGGTAAATACAGCATGCAAAGAAAGCAATTGTAGTGGTGTGGTAGGTCTTGAGTTTGGCAACCTCTGAAAACCTAAACAAAAAAAAGTGGGGAAAGTAAAGAAAGGACAGGCTCTGGAGAGGGTGGAAGGTCAGATAGCAAAGTGGCTGAAGTTTGATGTACAGGGAAGATGAGGAAACATCTGTAATAGCAAAAGCACAGGTAATTGTTCCTTTTGAAGTACAGTTGTCCTTTCACCAGGGTCTTTTCCAGGCAGGAGCAGGTTCCTCCCACACACACCCCCAGTCAGCTGGACATGAGTCAGCTCTGAAGCAGAAGCTGTGTCACTGCAGTTAGTGTGGCACTGAGCCTGAGCTAATAAGCCCTGCTGAGAAGACAGCTACAGGCCTTCCATTTGGCTTGGAGAATAGGTTGAGCAAACTCATGTCTAGTAACAGAAAACTCTACAGGTGTATCTTTGCCTTCATGTGTAAAAAGATGGGCCAGTTTCTACCACCTGAGTATCTCCGCTCGGAGCTGAGCCTCCTCAAGCTGTCAAAGGGTCCCTGTCTCTATAAGCACAGAGCCACAGAGCCACTTGCAAAACGAGGATGGTGAATATTCCTTCTCTTAGAGGTGATCTCTTGCCTCCAGTGAAGCCAGGGGTAAAATTCCTGCTTATTTCAATGAGGCCAGAACATCCCCTTACACATTTAAAGTTGTATTTCATGGAATACAGTGAAAGTACATTGATAGCTGAACTCCAAGGAACCCATATGGTGCCTGGACATTTTGAACACTGATTCTTAGAAAGATTTAAAAGACAGGAAGAGTCTGAGTATCTGGAAAACCTTTTGCTCAGTCATTTTCCTGGAGTGACTTCTTTCGTATTTGCTAATAAATAATTGCATCCTGTTCTTGAAAGTCATTCAGTAGAAAATAGCTGACATGTATGCAGCTACCAGTAAAAATCTACTTTAAATAAAGTAATTTGTCATTACCTTTCTCAAGACAGCTCTTGTCAGCCCCATTACCATTTGAGTTTGGTTTGCCCGTGACAATTAAAATGATACCAATGCTGAAAGAATTTAACAATTTCCATTGTTCCAAGCAGATAAGCGAGTTAGTTCTGTGCTGCAAGCCATCACTGTAGCCATAATCAACTGACTGTGTATTGAAGAACTGTGATGTTTGAGATTATTCAGCCTTGACTGGGCTGTATCAGTGACCAAATGTTTACTTACTGAATGGAATGATTACTCCAAATCCCTGTCTTGTCTCCAGCAGTTTCAAGGCTTTTTCTCTGATACAGGTATTTCCTTTTTTAGGTTATTCGTTACAGTTTTTGAACCAAATCTGAATGTCAGCCAAGTTAATTGGAATTTGATGTTGCTTCTGTAGTGACACTGCTACAGAATGCAGAAAGACATCGGGGCTGACCTCAGCATGAACTCTTGAAAACTGTAATTTTCACAAGCATAAATAGGTTGCAGCTCTTTTGTATTAGAATCTGCAGCCTTTCCCAGGACTTTGTTTTTATATATGTGACTGTTCATGCAGGAAGGTTGATGACTTCTCTTCCTTTTCTAGATTTTCATCAATAATGAATGGCAGAATTCTGAAAGTGGGAGAATATTCCCAGTGTATAATCCAGCAACAGGAGAGCAGATCTGTGAGATTCAGGAAGCTGACAAGGTAATGCATCTAATGAATGACTATATGTATAATGCATAAATATATCAAATAAAAGATAATAGATATGTATAAATAGATCAAAGCAACAGTCCAGAATAGCACTGTTGGGCAGTTCTTTTATAAATCATGGTTCCAAAATCCATCATGTGGCTAAGGTTGTACAACAGCAAATTTCCTAAGCCTAGTGCTGTTATTTACCTGTGGGCCTTCACTTTTGTCCTTCCTTCTTTACAGGTTGATACGGACAAAGCAGTGAGGGCAGCTCGACTTGCTTTTTCTCTAGGTTCCGTGTGGAGGAGAATGGATGCATCGGAACGAGGACATCTTCTGGATAAGCTCGCAGACTTGGTTGAAAGAGACAGGGCAATTCTTGCTGTAAGTGGCACATGAAAATCAATAGTCAAATCATTTGTCACTTTTATGTTCTGAGAGCAAACTAGTTCATGAATGTGTCAATATAATTGTGTTTGAAAACTACACTCAGCTACATGGCTGATTGTCTGTCTGCTTACCACCTCACCCAAAGCTCCTAAAAGTCAACAGGAGTCTTCCAATGGACTCCAGAGAGCTTTAAATTGGACCTCACGCAAACGCATGGGTGTGCACACATGTGGACACCTGCCATAGCTGCTTGAAACTTCTCTAGAATAAAAACTGGCAGGCTGAGTTGGGTGATTTGTGCAGACATTGATGCAATGGCAGGTGAAATGCTCACTGACGCTCGACTGGTAGCAAGAATTCTGGGTACAGCACTAGTTTGCTCAGGGATGAAGCCATCTAAACGGTGGCATTGTTAATGTTGTTTTCCGCATGTCAACTGCTTTGAACTAAGCTGGTGAACATCTTAATTCCAGCTTTGTCAACACTTAAATCATCTTACCACCAGCGTATACTGTAAAATCGCCACAGGGAGAAGGAAGTGCACAGCAAATCAAGTTTACTCTGCCTGTCATTTGATTTTTATTTCTAGAGCCAAGTTCTTTACTGAATTGCACTGCAGGCAATGCCATTAATTGCTCTTGGGGGATATAAGTCAGTGCAGAATTAGGCCTCCATTCTTCTCTATAGAAACTCATTTGATGGTTGGTGTGTTACACATGGGCGTCCTTTGCCCATTCTTAATGATTTCTATTAGACAGCTATTGAGAATGAGTTAAGCTACTCAGCATCTTAGGATATTTTATTGGATTTTTTTTGCTAAATGATCTTAGGAGTCCCTAAGAGGATAGCTTATAAGATACTTTTAAAAATAGGAATATTAACTTAAAACTAAGGACATTAGCTTGTTAATTTATGAGCTTCCCTAGAGGAGAGTTTGTTTATTTGATGGCAATAAATAAACTGGCTGTACAGTATAGATATCTCAGACCTCAGCAGGAGTCTTGGCAGCCATATAGAGAAATTTTTATATTCACATCAATTATATAAAGAGGGATATGTCCATTCTTCTCTTTATGGATTCAGATCATTAATACGGGGTTACAAGGAGCCCCTTCTCAGCTGTTATCATTAACATAACAGAACCTAGTTTGACAGGCATTTTTATCTTGGCTCCTGATTAAAGCAATTCAGCATTTATAGATCTGGACCAAACAGAGTGGCTGCTAGGTTCAAAATACACAAAGGCACATGGACGTGCATGTGGATACACACATAAACCCACAAGACAGATAGACACACAAACACACATAAACACACACGTTTTTTGCAGAAAATGCTTTTTTGTTCACATTTGCAAAAAGAAGTAATAAAAGGGATCAGATAATTGTTCTGAACCTTCTCAGTTAAGACTATGCTAAGGCATAACTGGTTGGTCTGCATTAAAATCTTTGTCATGATTGAAGAGCTGTTAAGATAGCAAATACTAAAATGTAAAAATACTAAAGTCCAAAAATGTTATTGTGCTTATATCTCTTAACTTTTTCTTGTCCTCCAGACTATGGAATCGCTGAACAGCGGCAAACCATTCTTGCAAGCTTTCTATGTGGATCTCCAGGGAGTCATAAAAACCCTGAGGTATTACGCAGGTTGGGCAGACAAAATCCATGGAATGACCATTCCTGTAGGTAAGGAGAATTAAACCACAGATATGCACCTAAACCTTCTCATGGCTAAATGGCTTAACAGATTACAGCTTCCAGGAAGGTAGAAGAGAACCTTGTTGTGGTCTTGCAGTGTGCAGTATGTTGCTGAAGCAATGTCTGAAAGTCAGCAAGGGCAGGACTAGATGCCCTGCTATTGCTCTGCCCTGCATGCACACCTGGAGAGGGCTTGGTTTCCTTGGCATGTGCCCATCTGAGAACGAGGTAGCTCAATACCTACATTTAGATACTGATGTACTTATGAAAACGGATACACTATAAACCTGACAAATACGTTGGAACTCATGAAAACAGTGTCAGCTGCCTGTTCAAGGAACAGTATGCTTATGTATAGATCTTGTTTGTATGTCTTGTTACTGCTTATGCAAATCATTTTACTTGGGACTAACACTAGATCTAAATCAGTTTATACTTTGAGAGAGTTCAGAATGTTACTGTAGAGAACTACGTACATATCAGAAATATTTTGTTATGTATGCTTCTTCAAATTATTCAGTGGGATGAGTTTTATACTATATATATAAATCTTTATGAGTGCTAGGAAATTAGTTATTATGCTTTTATTTTTTTGCTAAAGAGATAAGAAAAAATCCTTACCATTATTTTTATTTAATGAGTCTCTTCCTCCTGCCCCTCCCTCCCAGATGTTTAACAAACACAGGCTGTATTTTCTGATGCAAACATATCCATTTGCAGTCTGGACTAAATGTACCAAGTGCTATAATTATGCAAAGTGGTACATGATAGCAAAGAATGATTTTATGCAGGTGTGGGCATTAAGAAAAATGTACTCATCTTTCACCTGCATAAAATAAATCTTTGGAAAAACATTAAGGAAAATGAACATCCGTTCTGTGGATTCTTTTTGACTTCATGGTGCACAGTGTTCATTGCACATGCAATGTTTCTTGCACTTTACTGAAGCAGCCCAGCAAGGCACACTCACAGGGAAATATATTCTGCTGTTGCCCATCTATTTCCCTGATGTTACACAGTATCTGCAGTGCACTCACTTCCCTCTCTACGGCAAAGCCCCAAACCATCAAAGCTAGATAAATTGAAAATGTGCCCCCAAAATTTTCAGAAGGAAAACAGATCATTTAACTCTTATTGCACTGTTACTCATCATGGTATTTCACCTTATTAAAATTGCAGAGTGTTCTGACTGGTGTTATCAGCACTAGTTTATTTTTGCCAAAAAAATTACAATATTTCAGGTATAGACTCTCCTGCAAGGACTCAGAGATTTCCACAGTCATTTAGGCTGAGAATCAGTTTTGCTGCTTGCATTCCGCATTTAATCATGCAGAAGTGCAGACCACACCATCAATTCATATATTCAGCAAATTTCCTGTTCCCTAATCTCTTTCTCCCTGGTCGGTAAATGCCTCCTTCTCACTCTTTAGCCCCACAGGGACACAGCAATTAGTGCAGTCACCAAAAGGCATTGTTAGGTTAAGGAGAATAAACGTTCTCTACTTATTCTTGTTCTCAAGTAATGCATAGGATGAAAACTGTTTTTTTTTCAGTGAGGTGGGCTATGCTGGGCAAAAGGAAGGCACATTTTCAGTATGCCTTCCTAAATGCAGACTGTGTGCTAACACAGTTATCAGCAGTGTAGAGTCATAAGTCCGTTCACAGATTTTCAGGGTATCAATTAGCTCTTCCTCTTGGTTTAACACTCCTCTTATTCCTCTAGTTTCACCCTGTAAATTTGTCATTCTCATAAAGCTACATTAGAGCAAGGCCAGTGTTAAACAATGATGCTTTTTATGTTCACTTACCATCAGCTCATCAAAGGTAAACAAGACAACAAAACCAAAATAAAAACACTTAAATCTCCTTCTCATTCTGTTCAGCTAATAAATCTGAAACCTCCCAATCTTTCATCTGTTTCTGCTGAGGTTTTCTGTTCCCCTAAAATAAAAATAGGCAAGCGATAGACAAGTAGAAGAAGAACAGTGCGTTTTACAGTCACATTCCTTTTGGTCCCAGAGCTACAAAACCTTCAGACTGCCCTTTGCTTGCTCCTGTGCGTAAAGCCTTGATGATTTAAATTAAAACAGAGTGAGACTAGACTAGAAGCTGTTAAACTAATAAACTGAATGCAAGCAGAAATGTATCTTTAAATCAGTATATGTTATGATACAGTTTAAAGAACCAACTCAGTCCTCCTCACCCATTTGTTTGCTGTGTCCTGCTGTATGAGGCATGGGATTGTATTGTGGTTGTTACGCAAATAAAATATCTGGGATGTAGACTCCTGATGGAAATCTGAGCAAACACATCTGTGGAAGGTATTGGTGTCCCAAAGTGAGATCCCTGGATAAATGGGGCTTGCTTTCTGATTAAAAAATTAAAATCTTTGGGCCAGGTGCTAAGCAGCTGCAAATTGATCTGGCTTTATTAATATCAGTGAGGACTGAAGAATGCCAGTTTACATCAGCTGAGAATATTGAAAAACCTTTTAACACAAATTTTTAGATTGGATGTGGGATCAGTGTCAGATCCCTCTCAGGCAATGTTCTTCTGGCTGACAGCTAGTCAAGAGTAACAGTCATCAGACACAGCTCCTTAGAATAAGTGTCATTAGTGTGACTTGTCTAAACTAATCAAAACTAAACCATTTAAAAAGTTTCCTATGTAATTTCTAAGCACAGGGGAGCATTCTATGCTCACTGTTTAGAGTAAGGGATTCACTTAAATCCTGAGTTATTTTGCCATGCTAGCAGCTTATTTTAGATTATGGACAAGGTGACTCCATATCCATCTTTGGCCTGTCCAGAGACATCCGAGGCTTCTGAATAACTTCGAGTCACATATGTTCCCAAAGATATTGTTAGAAAGCAACCTCAAAAATCCCATCTTGACAGTAAGTCTGTGGATGCTGAACTTTGGAAGTAGGTGTCAAAAAGGGCAGCTGTCTGGAGTCTAGTGGAAGACAGCAGGGCGAGCAGCTCTGCATGGGAGGTACAGCTCTGCGGAAAGAACGTTCTGCCTACGTTGGGTAGAATTAACCACCATTTGTCTGACTTGGCAGGCAGGTTCAGGTTATCTATAACTGTGTTATGAAGCACACAGACATGTGGCAGTGATTATGCAGTGACAATCTAAAGTCAGACAGTGCTAACGTAACTGTGTTACTGTTATGTTGCCTCCATCCTTCTGGCTGAGAACCCACCTCTCACAGTACTACTGAGTACAAGTTGGTATTTTTAACTGACTCCTCGGTGTACCTCTTGAGCATTTAGACAGTTTTGCCTGTATGTACTTCTCTGTATTTTGACTTCAACTTTACTTCTGACTGGTCTGAAAAATCTTCCTATGGTCCACTGCTAGCATCTGTGAAAGATAACCTAGAAAATCAAACCAATCATCTCAATCCGTGAGACAAACATTCTCATCTCCACTGGAATGTTGTTAAGCATCTGGAGATCAGAAAAGTGCAATGACATTTTGTCAATGCAGAGCAAACCAACTGATAACTATTTTCTCCCATCTTTTCCTGATGTGAATCTCTTTTCTCTCTTGCCCCCTCTCCTTTATTTCCTCTGTTCTGTCTCGTTACCTTTCCTCATAATTATTCTGTATCTGGCCCTCAGCTGACATATTAGCTACTTCAGCTCAGGTTTCTACTGAGCAAATCCTGTAAAGCAGATGAATAGAAATAAGCAGAACTGAAAATAAGTTACTTCTAATCAAATTCAAGTTGAAATCTTTCCTTAAAACCAAGAAACTTTATGGATTAACCTGTTTCTTGTTACCAGATGTATCATAGGGGACATTGCAGCAGGTTCCCAAAACACTCTCCATTGTGAAGTTAGGTCTTTCCCCAGTATTGAACCAGGATGGCTGCAGCTCTGACTGAATGGGGTACAGGCCGTGGCTGCTCAACACTTTGCACTGTGGGAGGGAAAGTATTGCACAGAACAATAGGAGCAAAAAGCCCTGTAATCTCTCCTCCTCTTACTGCCTTCCTCTGCTTGAATTTTTCCTAGCCTGGTAAATCATCTCCTCAGCATTCTCACATACTTAGTTGTTAATCAAGCACTACAGGCCTTTAGCAAAGCCCTTCCCTCAGCTATGGCCTTACTGAGAAACATTTGACCTAAATTCAGAAATGGTTTGAGCCTGGGCTAGTTTATACAGCTATGAGACTCATTTTAGGTACAGAAGTAGGGTAGATCTACTTCGCACAGCTGCAGGCCAAGCACACTAACAGAGCTGCTAGTTAGACTGTACCTTAACCAGTTCCCACACAGAGCAGGTCATTTTCTGGCTTTTTATCAATTGGGAAAAAGCCTAAATGGTATCTCAGCATGTACTCCCAGACCACAGGCAAGTGCTGGAGCAGCAACAACCGTGCAGCTTTGTGAAAGAGCATCAACTTCCATGACAGTCACTTATACCAGCTGTGCAGCATGAGCCAGCACAGACCTGCTGCTCGGAGCAGGGGCCATGTGAGCTGTTCCCACAGACCACAGGCCTGACCCCAAATCACAGAGCTGTTTATTTCATGGCCTGACTCAGGCTGCCCTGAGCTCAACAGCGCTTTAGTTGTTAAGGACTGCAGAACACATGTAACACTCACTTTAACTAGTCATACCTCTCACCCCTGGAGTTTTTTGCCATTTCTGTTCATCAGGACCTTAAAAATAATTACCAGATTGGAGAGTTAATTAATTCCCTTCAACCTAATACTATCCACACCTGCTGTTTGTGAATGTGCAGTCTGCTTCCCTTGCATCTTTGTTGTTAAGATCTTTCTTAGTCCATATTTCTGTCAAATGTTTATCGATAAAAGACCATAATTTCCAAGTTTTCAGTGACTAGGTCCCTTCATTTATTTACTCACCTCTACTTTGCCTAAAAGATTGGTGAAAACCTCTTATTCTCTGTTGTCTGGTGTTCTAGCTGCTTACAAGTTTATGCTGTCAACTTAATTTGACTACCTATTTAGCTTGAGGCCATTTCTGATAGGGCCTTGTCGTACCAGTTAGCTGTAGAAGCACAGCTGTATGTTGCTCCCTGTATTCTTGTTAGCATTGTCTTCTGCAGTAAATGATGCTCAGTGGCACATCAGTCACAAACTTGCCCTCTTCGTTCCACATCTACAGATTGTGGTATATCATTCCATTACTTCAAAGTGCCTCTGTCTTCAATGGCAGAGGAGCAGGATGTATGTTACTCTATTATCCCACAACTGCTTATATATGTATACCTTTATATTGCTGTGGTCCAGACGTGCCTTTTAGGAAATTGCCTTTGTGACTTCCTTCACTTATCTTACCCTTGATGAGCTGAGGCCAGTAAGTGGCTTCCATGCTGCTGCAATGTTCTGTGCAGTACAGCTTGTCCTCTTTCCCAAGGAACAAAGCAGGTTACTTTCTGATGGGATGCCTGCTTCCTTTGTTCTCCAGAAAGAACAATTAAGTTGCTCCTGAACCTAGGTTTCCCATGCTGGCTCATGAAAAAACACTTCCATGACTTCTTTATTTCTTTTACTGCCATCAAAGGCTGATCCTTAGAGTTTTTCACCCCCTTCTATTTTAATTTTTTTTTTTGTTCTGCCAAGTCAAACTGCACTTGAGAGTAACCATGCTCATCTGTTTCAGATGGAGATTATTTTACGTTTACAAGACATGAACCCATCGGAGTGTGTGGACAGATCATCCCTGTGAGTATCTCTACTAGCGCTTTCTATTTATTTTCATTTGAACCAGCTCTCTTTAAAGACACATAAAACATGGTCCTCAGCTATGTGTGTTTTCCATTACGAAAAAAGCTGAGCTCATATTGTTGACATATCTTTAACAGCCTCCCTGCAAATGCTTATTTGAACATGCTAATAGGGTTTAGGCTCTGTTATTAGGAGTTAAGTTCTCAAGTCATAGAATTCTCATGATTAAAACAAGCAAAGCAAAACACAGTGTTAATATGCTGTCAGTGGTTATGGATGTTCACACAACTTATGGAAAATTGATGCTTTGCTGTGGTAGTCTTTTTATTTATTTAGTTTTTACTGTGATTTAACAGGCTCCTCAGTTCCTGGGAGAATGTGATGCATTTTAATTCCATTCTTTCCTGCTATTTCTTTTACAAGGCTGGAGGAGAAAAGGAAACTCCAGGAGACATATCATTACAATTAACATTGTGTAGCTAATAGAATACATGGAATGTTTGTTTTATTTGTTGTGAGACAGAAACACATCATTTTGTCAAATCCAATACTCCCCCTACACCCCAATATACACCCTTAATAAAATCTTGCTGAACACTGCATGGGAATTACACTGAGAGGCTAACTTTTTCAGGAGAACCAGTCAACCAGCTTTGGCAGAAATTTCAATGGGAGGCTCACATATAGCTATTAAAATATTGTGTGGAAGCTTTTTTTTTTTTTACTTGACAAAGCACTGGGGGACTAATCAGGACATTCTCTGAAATTTTTGTTGATGTTGATTTTTTATTTTGTTCATGTTAACCACAAAGCCACTAAACAGCAACACACACCAATTCCATTACAAGAGGAGCAGCCAGAAAAGATTACTTTAACAATGTTAAACCCTTTTTCCTTATTTATATTTGTTGTTGTTTCCTGTCTTTGTTAAGGGGTGGCTATTGTGTTTGGCACTCTGTAGAAACTCAGAGAAACATGTAAGCACTCAGAGTCTGTGTGGCTACACCCCTCCTTGCAACACCTACACACTCTCCTAACTTGACTCAGGAGTGGTCCTTATGAATGAAAGATTCCACAGCTCTGTCCCCATTCTTCAGCCAGGCACATGGATAAGCATTCACTAAACGACAACCCCAACATCTCACCCCAAAGTTGCTGGACATCTCTTAGGCTTGTCTCATTGAGCTTAACTGACAGATCTGTTGAAGAAATTTGGCCACGGGCTGACGCTCATGCCGCAAGCAGGATTTATTTAGTTTAGATGTGTGAAACTCTTTGTTCAGGGTACCCAGCCATCTACCACGTGTTCATTCTTCCCTCAGTTTTGTCCTCCAAAACTTCAAGATGGCTGTCATACACATCTATGCTAACACTGCTGCTAATCTGTTACGTTTCCTCCGCAGCTACCAGTCAGGGTGCAGCCCCTGCCTGCTGCACACACTTGGCCATTACACCAGCAAATATGTTATTACAAAAACAAAGTTAAACAGCAAGCCTAGCACTAAACTCCTCATCCTCTTTCAGATCCTAGCTGCCATCAAAACATATGCTCTTTGGCAGTGCTGTAGCATAAACAGGACTATATAGTGCCCTATAAAACTCCTCCGAGCTCTCCTTGCAATACCATTAGAGTCAGGCTGTTAGCACACTGCTGGCCCTGCAGCTCCCCTCCCAGGTTTATATACTGGCGACAGAATTAAAACATCACTTTGTCTCCAGAGTTTATAAACAACAGAGGGAGTAAAAAATTGGGTGTTCGCTGAAGGAAAGACAGTTGTGTATTTTTTCAAGCTAGCCAGGGGCTAGAGAGATGTCTGTGAGAGTGGCAGCTGATACGCATCAGGCAGTAACACGTTCTGGCCAGTGGCTTACTCTTTGTGACTGATAGTTTCTATTCTCTTTCCAAAGGAGATGATTGTATGCGTTTATAAGAATGATTGTGCAAGCACAGTTATTTTATTACTCTGGCATTTCCACTGAAATCAGCAGGACTATCCACTTAACCTGTTAGGATCAGGCCTTGATGTGAAAGGCTTGTTACTTTTCTCTTTATCCACAATGTGTCTTTGTGCATCAAATTAATATAACTCACTACATCTTCTGCTGCAGTTAAATGAAGTTGAAATGAATGACAATACAAAATGTTATATCAGCAATGAGCTTTTTAACTTGCATTTTACTGCTCTTTTAACATCTTCCAAATAAATTGCTCAGTAAGAAGTCTTTGAGAAAATTAAATGCTTTGACTGAGCATTGACATTTATGGTTTTTTTACTGTAATTCTATCAATTAAGGATTATATAGTTTTGAGTATAAATTTTATATCTTAAGATGCATTCAGGGCTAAGAAATTTGCATCCAAAAATTCTTCAACATGAACAAACAGTTCCTTCCAAAGCAGGAACTATTTGCCATGAAGGAATTAAAAGTGCCAATTGCAAAACAGTAAATGAAATAAAAGGTTGTGACCAAAAAAAAAATGAACAGATAACAGAATATTTTTTTATGAAGATTACAGGTGAAAGCTGTATTTCTTTGAACAGGAGAGAAAGAAATAAAAGGTCACTGTAATGGTAGTAATTAAAAAAATACCCTGGCTTTGTGCTGGGAAAGATTTATGTCAAGGATCAGCCTGAGAAATAAGTGAGGTAGCAGCTTGACATCTTGAAAACAAAACACCATGGCAATATTTTTCCATCTATCAACTTTAATTTTTTCCTACAGTGGAACTTCCCCCTGCTGATGTTTGCATGGAAGATTGCTCCTGCTCTGTGCTGTGGCAATACAGTAGTTATTAAACCAGCAGAACAAACACCACTCAGTGCTCTCTATATGGGAGCTCTCATCAAGGAGGTAAGAATTGACAAGAACACTGTCTCTGTCTCTCCTTGTGGGGAAGGAACTACCAGCACATGTCTGGTTTAATGTGCTCTATTAGTTTTCATAAGTCATGCTTACTTTCATTCATTCCTATTTTGACAGGCTGGCTTTCCACCAGGAGTTGTCAATATTTTGCCAGGATTTGGTCCAATTGTTGGTGCAGCCATAGCCTCTCACGTTGGCATTGATAAAATTGCTTTTACTGGATCCACTGAGGTAAGAGGATTCACTGCAAAATGTGAGTAAATACTTCAGTCTTTGTGCTACATTTCTTACTGTCACTGAGTAAAAGAGCTAAGTCTAAATAACAGTAGTCTGTCCTTCCCAGCTAAACTTATGTACAGCAGTACTTCCCAAGCAGAAATGGCTCCTTTCCTCCAGCCCCTGCTGTGCTCAGCACCTCAGCACAGGAGATATGCCTGGAAAAATATTGCTGGGATTTCCTGTGGGCTTATGAGGATGTGAATCACATGCAAGTAGGCAGAACATCCCGTGTATATCACAGCACACATAAATGCTGCTTTAACATCCATAATTTGTGTATCTTGCTGTACTTGGGGAAAAGGGGAGAGGAAGGGGGGAAACTGTGCAAATATACTTCAACTTTGATGCTGCCTTTAAGTATATTGAGGATGAAGCCTAAAATGTAGGGAATACAGGGAGAAATGGAGATTGTCCAAGGTGTCTGTTCACAAATTGATGGAAAGAAGCTGGCCAGAGGGTGAAGCAAGTCAGTTGTCTCCTGGATGCCAGAATGTCTTGCTATGAGTCTATGATGCAGATGTTACAGGGGAGGTTCACTGTGAAGATGAAGGCTGCAATCTACAGAGAAACTAACTCTCAAAACTCACATCACGTCTTGCTCTCAAATATGTGCAAAGCTGGCTGTTATCAGGGCTGGGGTGGGGATGACAGAGGTACTCCAGACTGAAGTCACAGGAGAAGGGGCCTTATCTCATTGTCTGAAGGCAGACAGAATGGAATCTCTGTGGGAGTTTCAGGGCTGGTTATATTTAGAGAGTGCTAAACCCAGCCCTTTTCAATTCAAAATCTGACGAACTATTGTATGGAGGGAGCTAAACCCCAGGGATCCAGTCTCTCTTTGATATGTTTGACTCCCACTCGTGGCAGTGGAAGGCTCCATGCATCCCAGGGATACTGCTCTTCACAGTGAGGCAATTTGTTTTTTGATTTGAGTCAATAAATTCACTGCCCAAGCAGCCCTGCTAGATAGGTGTGGGTATCTCGCTGGTGGGCCCAGAGACCAGCTCAATTATTGCAAATAAATTATTCTGGTAGAATGATCCTGTAATTGAGTTTGGAAGGCACACACAAGCCTAAATTACCAGCAAAATGTAGCTGCAGTCATATGCCTAATTTGCACACACAGTTGTTTTGCAATTACTGTATGCCTGTACATGATTTTTAATGGCAACTTTAGACTCTAATGTACACAGGTTACATTCTAAGTCAATGGCTACATCAGATTTCAGATTATTCTGTGGAATTACTCTAGTCATTACATCTCCTGTAACCAATTTACATTAGCATCCTGGAATATGGAAAACTTTAATATGAGCTGATTACCCCCCATAAATTAAGTTGAAACAATTGTTTTCATAAAGATATGTGGTCTCTGTTTAAGATAAATATTCTATTATACAGGATGTTGCACTGTTTGGAGGAGGAAAAATACAGATGGGTTAGGTTTCAAAGTTGTCTCTTGTAGCCAAAATAAATTTTTATTGTAGTTCCAGACAGCTTTAGTTTTAATAGGCGTTTAAACTCAAAAGCTGTGGGTTTTATACTAACTCAGTGCCTACCTTTAAAAGCCTTACTAATAGGAAGTGAAAAGCATTACAGAGATGAAAAAGCAATCCTCTAAGAACCTAAAGCAAGAACAGATGGAACGTTTTAATGCAGAGTTAGTGTAAACTATTCCATATTGTTTCTGATTTCCTGTAACACTGAATTTTCGTAACAGCAAGTCAACATTGTAACATGTTAAACACAATGCTCTGATATGAGCCGGACTGTAGAGTCTCTGACTTCTCCAAAACAGATTTCAATTCCTAATGAAATAATAATGGAAATATTTTGTCTCTCTGGTACTCGTCTGAGGTATGTCAGCTGTACACTGCAGTGATGTGGATTTCCGATAGCCATTAGGTATATAAACACCACGATATTAACTTCCATCGCCCCATTCCATCCAGGTGCTAGTTAAGGCAGTTCATACTTCCAGCTTGAGCAAGTTACTGATAAAACCTATTAATGCAAATGTAAAGATCTTCAAGTTCACATTCTGAAGCGCAGGTTTTCCTCAAGTTTTTACCATGAGGTTCCTTTATGTAAGTTCTTTACCTTTGAAATATACGCTTATGGGTAATGAAAACTCCCCATTTGCCTGTAAAAATCACAAAACCAGGCTATTATTATCTATTTCCTGCAATATTCTTGAAAGGCAGAAAACAGGCTGCTCTTTCTAAAAAAAAAAAAATTTAATGCTAATGTTTTCCAAAATTTGTAGAACCCAATCCCTAGGAATATGAGCCAAAAGGCCAAGTTCATGACCTTAACTCAATAAAGCCTGACACAGCCACACCAAAGAGCCATCCAGCCTAGCACCTTATCTTGCAACATGACCAGTAACAGATGCTCACAGAAGAAAAGAGCATGTGTGGAGTGATCCTTTCCTTGCTGTAGCCTCACAGTTTCTGATGATCAACGACTTACAGACTTGCTGAGCCAAAGATGCATGTGGAAAATTGCATTTCCAAGCACCAAAGGCCTTGTCACCCATGCATTACTCTAGTACTTCTTGAAACTCCTGACTGTTGGGAGAGCTAAAGCCCATGCCTATGCAATGATAACACATAAAGGACTTCTAATTTATGGTTCTGATTTCTAATTTATGAGCTGTCCAGTGTGCACTCTCTTCTCTGGTTTGTGGATTCGCTTAGTGCTTTGAAAAAAATTTTAAATACTACTATTTACTTTTCACACACTCCCCCATAAATAATATGTGAAAAATCATAAAAAGAGCTCTTTTTCTGTAGTACCATTACTGTTTGATTTCACTTCTCTTCCTCTTTCCTGCTGCCCCCTCCTTTTATGGGTTAGCTTATGCACAGAGTAGTCTGCCACCTCTTTCATCCCTTAGCTTGCCTGCTTCTTAAAAAACACCCTCCCATGGCTCACCTCCTCTCCCCTGCGCGTGGTCTCAAAACTCTTCCCTCCACAGCCCACTGGGAAGGGTGCTGCAGACACCCAGCAGGCTATGGATTTCACTCTGACAACTGACACTCTGAAAGAAATAAAATCATACTGCGTATGAAAGCAGGCCTAAAAATACTGTGCCTTGTTAGATTCCAGTAGCTTTCTTGGCTTCTGTGCTTGCTTTGGTTCTCACTCTTCAGGAGCCTGTTTGGCATGGGCATTTTAACAGAAGTGATTATTTTTACTGGTTTGGTTTTAGTGAGCCCAGGGCTAATCCATGATCCTCCTTAATTATGGCCATCTCCTCTCAGGCTTCATGACACATTTTTACCCTCATCTTTTACAATCAGATGAAACTTAAACTGCCATAACCAATCTTTCTTCCAGCCAGGATGACCATGTCAGCAGTCACTCCTATCCTCTCCCTACCTTCCCTTGAAAGGCCATAATCAATTTACATGTATCATTACATCTTATGGAATTTTCCTTGATCTTTCTGGTTCCTAGCAGTAGGGTGAAACTCTCACTCACCAGGACCATGGGAGAGGTTCTGTAAAGCTCAGCTATCTCCTACACTATCCCTGCTCTTCACTGTGCATACCTTTTCCTTGCACACTGCCCCTCTGTATTGGCTTCTTCACTGTTCCACTTGTATGTTTTTGTTTCTTAAAAAAATTTACTAGCAACAATTCAATTAAAATAAACTCAGTTATTTATGATTCTGCGTTTAAGAACAGATCCAGACTCAGGATGTCTGGCTTACCCATGTGTCTGCTGTGGGGCTGCAGGGCTCAGAAGCACAGGAGATGTTAAACACAAGTCTCTTCCCCAGTAAAATGAACACTGGGTGTTATGTATTTCCAAGACAAGTGCAGATAAGGGGACAATTTGTACACATATCACAAATGCAGAGAAGTTCTTCATATTTCCTTCTTATTGTCTGAAAGAACTTTTGCTAGGCAGAAGAGGTGAGAGGCCTTCAATTAGCAGAGAAAAGCAGTCAGCAGAAGCTGCTTTACTTTTAATTTGCCTTTATTTCCATTCAAATCTGTGAGCTCAGTTAAGGCTTTGCAAATACAGCAATTCTGCTTGCTGTGAGCTGTCTGTACCTGTGTGCTCCATCTGAACTGGAACTGTGTATGGAAACAGTGTGTTGGTGTTCCTGGTACACAGGGAATAGTTGGGTGCAGTATGTTCTGGGTTTAAGATTAGAGATTCTTATGGAGAACAAGAAGTAATAAAGCACTGGCTGGATTAAAATTTGTATTTTGATTGCTGCAAAAGTTTAACGAGTTCTAATAACTTCTGTTCAAAACCAAACGTGTAACCTCCAAATCAGAACAGCTTACAACTCCCTTCAGTTGTTAAACGCTCTCAAGATGAGAATTATAGATAGCACATGAAACATTTGAAGCTCTGGCCAACAAGAAATGCATCCTAAGTGGCTGGTTCCACTTTGTTCAAACTAGAGCCCATTAAAATGCAGACAGATTTAAGATAGGATTCAGGTCTGTGTTCAGGCAGTTCTGTGGAGTAACCCAAATAAATATCCAACAAATTGGTTTGGATGCCTGTGTAAACAAAAGGTCTATAAACAACTGCAATAAACCCCAGCAAAAGAGTCTGCATTTTGCTTGGCAGAATGTTTTCTTTATGCACTTAGATTAACAAACCATGATCTCATCATTAGTCAACAAGATACTAGAGAGACCATCAAAGCAAACTACAGGAGAGTTGAGATTGATTCATGCCAAACAAATGTTTGTAGCTAACAGCTGTATTACCACTGATTCTAATTTACTCAGCAGGATTCTCCTTTCATTTCCGAAGTGAGATGAATGTCACAATGCATGATGTAGACAGAATGTCTACCTACTGCACGAGCAATGGGGTGTGTCAGCTCTCCTGATCACACAATCTCTTGCTGGTTTTAGAACATCATAAAGAATTGCATCCTGGCATTTTCTACTTTAGCAACAAGAGTTCTAAAGGTGATCTGACCTATTCTGAGAAGTCTTGTGAGCTTATGGTGCTACACACATGTCCTGTGTGAGGATATGTGGAGGTTACATTATCATTCGTTCCTCTTATGTGGAATCTTTTTCATCAAATCTTGGACAGATTGTGCCTCCTGAATAAGAAGTAGTTGTTTCCCTTTTCCTTTCTTTGTGTTTTTGGTAGCATTTAAGGAACTGTCTTTGTATAAATATTGTGCCTCTTTGCCAGTGAAAGATACATGTCAAATGGATTCACCTTCTTAAAACTGACACAAATAGGGTGCTGTATCAGCCCCATCACAGCTAACAAGAGTTTAGCCACGGACTTGCATGGGGCCAGGATTTAACCCAAGGAACAAATGAGCCATTTATAGTTTAGGATTCTCTCCAGGAATTTCTGTTTGGGATTGCCTTTTCACTTGTGCTGCACTATTCACTATGCTTTTTTCAGGGCTGCTCCTCACACAGGGCATTGCACAGTCAAATAAAGCTGCTCTTCTTTGTGCCAGTATTTCCAATCCAGAACACTGACATCCAGTGCCTCAATAGCTGGAGAGAGAAAATTGTACTTCCAGAAAACACAGAAAATTTGTCTAGTCAAACCATCATTACAATCTCTTGTAACTTACTGCTCTTCAGATATTCTCTCAATATCCCAAGAAAGATATTTAAGGTATGATTTCAAAAGCCTAATTGATGATGTATATCTCATCTATCAGATTTTGCACTGTTGGTGGAATCTTTTAACCTACAGTTTCTCATGCAGTTCTTACATTCACCATCTTGTCTGTGGCAGTGTGCAAGAAAATGACCTGCTGTTCTGCCTGACTGCTGTTCCCCTACATTCAGGTGCTCCTTAATGACTTACCATGTATCAGTGATCAAAGGAACATTCAGAACAGAGAACAGACATTCTTAATGATGGACCTGTAGAGAAAGTACCGCAAACCTTGGAGGTTTTCTTTTGAGTCATGAGACTTCCAGTGCTTTAAGAGAAACAGGCAAACCCACCTGTACCATTTAGAAATACAAACAGAAAATTAAGAGAACATGAAAAGCAACAAACGTTTTAAAATTTCCACACAAATTATTTAAAATGTGATGTCTTAAGCCTCCTCTTTAAAGAGATATTAAACTTCCAAATACTGAAAGTATAAATAAGCAACAACCAAATGTTTTAGATCATGGTTGATACACACTCAATGCCTAATGTCATGCCATTCACAGTCCAGAAACAGACCCTTCCAGGACTAGTTTTCAAATAACTTTTTTGCACAGTGGTGCCTCAAAATGCTTCTTTAATCTTTGTTGTTGTTGTTCTGCATAACAAATTGTTTTCTTTGAGATAGGCCAAATTACATCTGCCTCACTCTTCAAGCAGCTTACAAGGTTATGGTACTTCACAAGTTATCCAGGGATACTCCTGATATCAATCTTGAAGCCTATTCAAAACAAGGATGGGGAGTCAGGACTTTCCCTGCCAACAT
>NW_008650603.1:40717-70569 GCF_000695815.1 Acanthisitta chloris
TCTGTGGGGGAGTCCTCTCTTCCAGCCTTCCCTCGCAAGGCTGAACTGCCTGTTGGGAGCTCACGGGTAGAGCTGAGAGACACTGCAGGAAGCATGTACTGAAAGCCCATACAGATTGCAACACTATCACTTATCCCTTTCATGCTGTCTTTCTCCATAAAGAGAGGGTCAGTCACAAAGGGCTGCCTTTGTCCCTAAATAACCACAGCACTGGTGCCTTCCTTAAGACTTCTCTCAACATATAAGTGCACGGGGCACAATAGGAGCACAGTGAACAAAAGTGCTGAGCAGCATGAGCCCCACCATCCTGATTTCTAGCAGGAGGAACACAGTGAAGCTTTCTATTAAGTTTGCACTTGGAAACTTGACAACTTCCCTGTATTAAAAATACTCCGGACCATACTTTTCCAAATTAACACCATTGTCTCCAAGCCCTGTGGACTTTAATATTTGCCATATATATTATGTTTGAACTTGCATATTTGCCAATCACTTGTTTGCAGAGAATCCTTTCAAAAGCTTTGCTTACATGTAGAAAAGAGTTTTGACATTAAAGTAGTAGAATGGCAGGCAGAGAGATGAGGGCTGGACACATTGCTCTGGCTTCCTTTGTCCTGCTCCCTGTGAATTTTTGAGGGGAAATAGGTGGTTCTTGTTCTTTGAGAGAGGGAGGTTCAAGGCAGTGAGGGTGTGAATGGCATTGGCTGGCACTGGCTCTAAACACAGACTGGTGGAGATCTCTGTGTTTTCAGCACAGTTTGAGAGGCTGGAATTTCCAGATGATGTGCTCGATGTATGTGGTGGGGGCGGAAGGCAGAGAGAGTCCTTTTTCAGGTTCACTTCTGGCTGTCAGTCAAATACAGCAATAAAATCAGCTCCAATTAAGGGGATATGCAAGGAATTTCATGATAATGTCAACACTCCATTCCATCAATACAGGGATAAAGGAAAAAAGCATTTTCTTTTCTTGTTTTTTTAAAAGAAATAACCTCAGCCACACTCAACTGTGGTATCACCAGATAAACAGTTAATCACAAAGGTACATGAAGTGGTTGACAATTCCTTCATTATCCTGTGGGGGTTTTGCTTCAGGTTTTTTTTTTTTTTTCTGTAGGGGCCCTGGTTTCTGTTTCATTTGCTTTCTGATTACTCCAGTGCTGACTTAACTTTCTCTAGCAGACTGCCTTCAATTCTCTAAGAGGTTCAGCTTCTCATCTATTAACCCCTTACTGCAGGGACTGTCACTCACATAACCTCAGAAATAGAAAACAGAGAGACCAGAATACTACATGGAGGAAAAAAGTCCTGCTCTGGACTCACTCTCATCTCACTTCACATCTAATTTTCTTTGTGACATTAAAACATGTCCCTGTTAAAAGAAGGCACTTATCAAGGTTCTCAGGCTCTCAATATTCAATAGCTACTCTGAATCCTGTGTTTTACCATGTAGGAGCCTAAATTTATCTGTGATTACTTCCTAAGCTGCAAAATGGGCACAGTTACACTGCAACAGTATAAAATCTGATCTATTTTGGATTTGTTGATCCAGGGAGAGGAAAATTTCCAGGGAGCACAGCTGCCTCTCCAACTGTACTGATGTGGAAACACGTCACATATGTAGCTGTCAGATTGCTACTCCATTTAATCTACTCTCATGTTCATTGGCAAGATCTGCAATTTGTGGCTGCTCCAGTCACAGGGCTGCATTCTGCTCCGGCTGACCCCACAATCTACAAAGACATTTTGGAGGTGCTTTTGACCTCCTCAACCCATTTAAGATTATCTGTGGTGCAGCTGCAGGTCAGGTCTGGGATGGTGCTTTTGTAACTTCTTGCCCTACTCAGTATTCTGCTCTGTGCTGTTAATCCTGCAGAGAAGACTGATGATTTTGTCAGAATTTGACATACTAAACCTTGTGAACATGTCAGTAGTTTGGATGGAAGTAATTCTAGCTACAGCAATTTCAAATTTTTAATTCAGTCCCCCTAATCACCCTAAAAGAAAGCCCCAGGTCATTTTAGCATAGACCCAAATGGGTGAAGGGTACACAATTTCTAGGGAAAAAAATTGAAAGCTGTCCACTGCTGCTGAGAATCTGTTTGGACTAAGAACCTGCTGGATTATTTAAAGCTCTGCTCTAGTGATAGCCAACCTTGGCTGTTAAAGTGAACTGTATGACTACATTCCCTTTAAAATGTGTCTCCATTTCCTTTCAGGTTGGGAAGCTGATCCAAGAAGCAGCTGGAAGGACTAATTTGAAGAGAGTTACACTGGAGCTGGGTGGGAAAAGCCCAAACATTATTTTTGCAGATGCTGATTGTAAGTCAGAACTTACATATTTTTCTTAAAAATATGTTTGTGTAATGTCTTTTTTTCTTTTTTTCTTTTTTTTTTTTTTTAACTTTAGGGCACATCTTGCATACAAAGTGAAGCACTAATTGCACTTTTCAATTTTACAGAAGCCTAAGGTGTGATATTTTTTATATAAAGACAACATTTGAACCCACAGATTCATAGTCAACGAGCAAACAGAACAAAAAGTTATAACCAAGTTATATTCACAGTTATGATCCCATACACATTTGCCATCCTAAACTCTGCAGCAAGGTGGTTTAGTGTGTTGACTCTGGAAATTCTGTGATTTTTTTGCTTCAACAGCAATTATAAAAAGGGAGGGCTTTAATTTACACTTAAGTTGCCAAACCTAGTTAGGGCAGTATTCCTTTGTTAAGTACCTATAACTGGAGATTATTTCATTTTTTAAATTTTCACAATTGAAGAATTGTGTATTGAAATATCCTCATTGCCACTGTCAGCAGGGAGATGGAAATTTTGGCAGATGTATGATGTTGCGTTGTGCAGCTGAGATTTTTGGCACCTGAGAAGGCACAAGACAGCTGTTCAGGACAGGATAAAAACACGATCTGGAAGTTTCTTCTTACACGATCAGCAATGAAATAGTTAAAAATGTTGCTATCTAAATGGTCAGCAGGAGGTTTTGAAGTTAACACCCCATTAAGATGAATGAGATGGTTCACACCTTGCTCTGAGCTCTTGTTTCAAGCTGTGTGCAGGCACACTGTACTCAATGCCTTTTCTGAGAACTTGTAACCCCAATAAATAGACACATAAGGTCTTCTAATGTAAAAAGAAGTGATTAGATTCTGAATAGCATGAATTTAAAGAGTTACAATCCTATATCCATTTTCAAAACTTATCAGTGTCTGAAAGACTAGAGAAAGCTTGACAACTTCTAGCAGCTTATGTACATAGAGATGTTTTTGCAAGTTGGGGGTCTGAATTTCAGCCACAATCATCCTGGTAAGCTAAAAAGGCTCCTGTCAGCTGGAGCCAGAGGCAGATATTACAGCCCTCTACATCTCCACCTCCCACCACATCTCAAATGTTCCTAACCTACTAACTCTGACTGGATAACCTGAACATTTCTAGTAGAGTCATACATGTGGGGGAGGTCTGTGTTAGGGCCTTCCATAGGGGCAGCTGCTCTACAGAGCTGTAGTTTATCTGAGATGACCTTGCAGGCCACAGTGGAATAACATGGCACAGAGGAGAGCACAGTCTTCTTCAGGACTGTTGGTTCCACAGTATAAAGCTCTCTAAAGCTCTCTGGTCTTCCCATAATTAGAACCTCCAGCACTTGACCTAAGATTTAGACTTCAGAGTCCTGATTATTTAAGAAGAGCAGTTTGCTCACCATTCCAAAGGAACTGTTTGTTCTTAAGGAACACTGTGTGCCGAAAGTTAGCAGAAAGCATGATAAAGCTGTTGAAAGTTTCGTGTACCAAAAAACCAGAGAAGAATGGTTAGAGCCCCTCATGGTGAAAAACTGTTAACAATAGAGGAAGAAACATCAGTTAATCACATCTATCCACCAGTGTTTTCAATCTCCATGGAGCTGCCTGGGAAAATTTGAATGGGGTCCAGGGAACACCCCATATAATTTTTCTAAAGACCAAGCTGAGGGCAGAATAAGACATTTCTGTTAAATGGAATTGTCTATAATGTGCTGAAAGTAAAGCACTGTTGCTTTGTTTAGTCCATAAAATAAAACCTTCCAAAATGCTCCAGCTGGTAACAGAGGTATTGCAGTGCTGTAGGGCATCACTGTTTAGGGATGAATTCATTTTCTTGTCTAGCCTGCTATTACACCCAATGGTTAATGTAGCTCTGCATGTCTAAATATGACTGGATTCTCTCTCCTGCTTGGATAGAGAATGTGACAGTTGTACCTCCAAGGGAGTTAGAATAGAATTCAAGGGTTGAATGTTCTAAAACTGACCTATAATTTTAAAGCCTTACCCAGGCTAGGAAGATGTTTCCGTGGCTTTTTAGGAAGGACAGGTCTTGCTATTATTAAAGTCAAACTCTCTCAAGTACTTGGTTTGCTGTAATTCTCACATGTGCAGTATTAAACCTAGTGCAAACTTGGAATCACAGACAGGTTTTCCCTTCCTGTACTGACCCCAGTCAGACAGGCTTTATGTGAGGCACAACCTGCTTCCTTAAGTGTTTGAATTGATGAATTACATGTTGCTGGCACATAAGACACTGGTGAAGTTGTTCTTGCATACCCTACTCCTACAGACTGCTAAAGCACTGTCTTGATTTACCTCTGCAGTGGGATATTAGGCCATATTTTGGGTCATGAGATGGTATGTGGGATGTATTACCTGTGGACCCTTTTTTATGTAGATGATGCCTGAAGCCCCAAGCAGTCCCCTTGAAGCCTAGTATTTCTGAAACAGTTGTAATGCTCCTAATATCCCTCCAGCATAGCTGTCTCCAGGGGGAGACACAGCTGGGTTAAAAATCAACTCTAGGCATGTTTAATAACTCTCTATATTCACAGGAATTATGACACAAAATGAATCATCCTCATTTATGACCTGGCACAACTATAGTATGTTTTGATTTTGTTTGTGGGGTTTTTTTAACTAAATCCTACTTGTGAAGTTTTGGGCATGTGGTTCTATATAATACACATGACACTAGTGCAAAGGCATATTTATCTGTGGTGTTTCAGTGCAGCATGTGCTGTCTTGGTTTTCTAGTGGACTATGCTGTGGAACAAGCTCACCAAGGGGTGTTCTTCAATCAAGGTCAATGCTGCACTGCAGGCTCACGGATTTATGTGGAAGAATCAATCTATGAAGAGTTTGTTAGAAGAAGTGTAGAACGTGCAAAGAGGAGAGTTGTGGGGAGTCCCTTTGACCCGACTACAGAACAAGGTCCACAGGTAAAGGATTAGTGCTTTGGCTGTGTAGCCCAGGAGGTGCCTGGGAGTGTTTAAACTCTACTAAGAGAGAGGTCAGTCAGTGCACACACACTCATAGTTCAGGGTAGCTGACATGATAAATGTTTTTAAGATAAAATTCGAAAGGGTAGATAATTTGTGCAACACTGAGGTGTTTTCTTGTAAAATAAAAAACAATCTCATCTTAAATATCAATGTCTGTCTCTCAGTTTAAAAAGCAAGATTTAGATCTTCAGCCTCCAAGATACAGCTGTAAACTGTGAGAAGCTCTCAAAAGTCTCTGTGGGCACTTACTTTCAGGAACTGTCTACAAACATACCTGTGCCTGTAGACCCAGAAATTCAGAGCAAAAAGATGGGCAGATTTAGAAATAAGTCTTTAGAAAATGTTACTGCCACAGGATAACCAGTGGGACTTACACCATTTGCAGGAAGTTAACCTGGAACAAAAATTAATTAGATGCTATTTTTGTGCTTATAAACTACATTGTTACAGTCAGCAGCTACTTGTAGATCTTTGGCATCTCCAGCTCAAAGAATAGTGAATATAAGCATGAGGCTACTTACTGGGACATGACTTGCCTAAACAAACCTATTTTGGCTCAATCATTAAGTGCAGCTCTGCAAGTCAACTTCTTCTCTCTTTCAGATTGATAAGAAACAATACAACAAGATCTTGGAGCTGATTCAAAGTGGCATTACTGAAGGAGCAAAACTTGAATGTGGGGGTAAAGGGCTGGGAAGAAAGGGCTTCTTCATTGAACCTACAGTGTTTTCCAACGTGACAGATGACATGCGGATTGCCAAGGAGGAGGTATTCACTCACACACACGGGCAAGATCATTTTAGAATGTCCTAAACATCACTTTTTTCCCTGTTGTTTAATTCCTGAGACAAAAGCTACAGAGTGAAAATTATCACTATATTTAAAGAAAAAGATAATAACATCTTTTCAGAACTCCTTATGCACACAGCAGCTGACAACATCAGTTGGGTGAGGAAGTCAATTTTTGTCATTGGTTGTAGGGTCTCAGACCTTAAGGATAGAATGGATGAGTTCTGCTGAGGCACTTGCTTGGGGAAGTTCATGCAGTTTTACAGACAGATATTATCACTATTAAATGCTACTGTGGGAAGTTTCAAAAAGTACAATAGGAGAGAGAAGAAAATTTTAAAAGCAGAATAAAACAGGAATTAAATGGCTCTGAGTGGGCTGGTTTATTAATTGATGCTTAACCTTTGTTGCAGATTTTTGGGCCCGTTCAAGAAATCCTGAGATTTAAAACCATGGATGAAGTTATAGAGAGAGCCAACAATTCTGACTTTGGGCTGGTAGCTGCTGTCTTTACAAATGACATAAACAAGGCCCTGACAGTCTCTTCAGCAATGCAGGCTGGGACAGTCTGGTAAGTGGAAGTTATCACACTCCTGCTCTTGAAAACAGAATTTGACCCACTAACATCATGTCTCCTCAGTTTTCCAACCTTTGTTGAAAATATTTATCTAGACCATCCTAGTGGTGAATCACTAGCCAAGACTGCAGGGAGATGTTGTGACTGCTCACTGCTGGGCAATGCTCTTGGAAAGCACCTTGTTTTCCATGAGCATGGCAGTCACTGAATGCATTACTGAAAAGAAACAGTAAGAAACAATCCTTACTGTGGAGCAGAGGAATCCTGTGAGGTTTCTGCTAAAGGCACAAAGAATCATGTACTCTCTACATTAAGAAACTGAGGGGACACCTCTTCTCTCTAGCCCTGAGGAATAGGTTATATTAACAGTTCATTACTGAAGCTATGTACAAGTATAGGGTCCAGATCTCACAGGCCAAATCCCATTCTCCTTATGACTAAGGAGCAAAAAGCTGTTTTTATGGCATAAATCCCTCATTTCTTTTCAACATGAAACACATTTGTTATTACTAAAAGGTATACACTGTCCTTAGCTTAGTTTCAGCCTCTCCCTAATTTATCCAAAGGTCTCTCTGTCAGTGCAGCTGGACTTAATGCTTCTTCCTGTTACAGGATAAACTGCTACAATGCCTTAAATGCCCAAAGTCCTTTTGGAGGATTCAAAATGTCTGGCAATGGGAGAGAGATGTAAGTATTACACACTGCTGTTTTCAACTCTACAACTTAATAACCATTAGTGAATTCTTCCATGCAAATTAAGATCAGGAAATATCCCAACCTGAGGATCAGGGCATAATATAAGGTGACTTTTAATCATTGCCAGTTCTAAATGCAATTGATGTGCATGGTAAGCTTTTTTTTCCCTATTTTTATTTTCTTTTTCTTTTTACACAGCAATCTAACTTACTGGAACTCTCCTTATTCTGAAGAGAACTGAAAATTTCTGAGTATTTTTCTGAACTTGTAACCTGTTTTTTCTGAAATATTTTTTAGCCATATTAACCATCACTTTTTCAGAAAGACTCTTTTCAGTATTGCTGAGTGCTTGTTGACTGGTTTGGTGTACTCGTTTCAGAGTTGTTTTGCCATATATTTTGCCTCTCTTGTCATTTTCTTTCCTTTCTTCAGTTTTTACTATATTTATTAATATAGATGCATATGAATTTTATTAAAAAGTTATCTATTGCTTCCAGATTTATAAACATTGTTAAGTGAAGTCAGGCCTAGAGAAGGAGACAAATGTGTTTACATCCCTTTCAAAAAATCACTTTCCATTACAAAGCCTTCTGTCTTTCTTACTCCATTTAGAACTAAGTGCCAAATGTTTTGAAATGGAGCTCCACACTCAAATACTCTCCCATGTACCTAATTTAAAGTCTTACCAGTTTTTCATTCTCATTACAATCACAAGGAAGTTTAGCAATTGCATCAGCCCCAGATTGGTTACATGCAAAGGATTCAATTAATTTCTGTGCAGGAGGCATGTATGCCAGATATGTCTCACCTAAGTTTTCAAAATAGCTTATGGCAAACTCAGCAGTAAAACTAAAGTAAGGTCAAACCCTTTAAAACTTTAAATATGTTCAAGTATACAACTTGATCTATAAAATAAGCTCTGTGTAGTCTGAAGTATTTTCCCTCGTTAGGGAGTACTTTGAATAACACATTCATACTATTCTCCACATTCATCAGCTATGAGCTGATCTCACACTGTCATAAATATGTCAGCTCATCTAACTCTTATCATTGTGAAAATATTCTAAAACTACTAAGCTCGATAGAGCACATGAGTAACTTGACACCCAGGAGTGACCCCACTGACTCCAGGGAGGTTAGCTCTGCAAGCAAAATATTCATGTCTTGATGCTGCAGAGTTTTGAAAGGGGGAAACCAGGCAGCACCCCAGCTCCCATGAACAGTCTGTGGTACTTGCACTCCTGATTCCCATCTAGAGCTTTCAAAGTATTAATCATAAAGAATAAATGCTTGGAATGGCAATAATCTCCATCTCACAAAGGTGCCTGAAAACCTACTTGTGAGTAATTATTCTACTCCTTTCAGAACCTCTTTGATCAGATATCACCTTCTAATTCACCTCCTCCACCCTGCATTAGTATCTGCATACTTTTTATTCAAATGCCACAGTTTCTTAAATCCCTGTTTTTAAGGGATACATTGTACAGCATAAATAATGGCAAGCCAGACTATTAAAGAAAAAAACTAAGAGAGAAAGTGTCCAAGCACAAATTTGTCATTGCTAAGCTAATACTATGTTACAGCCAGATCATAACTGTGCCACTGTGCTGCCTGTGCTAGCACTCTACTATCTGGGACTTGTTTTGGTCCTGCATTTAAATTCACAGGTTTTTATCACACATGGGCAAAAAACAAACACAGAAAGTTGATATCTGTTTACTCATTTTACACTTCCACAAAACATAGCAGGGTATGTACATACCAGTAGAGGACCAGAACTCATGTACACATTACAACTGATTTCTGCTTGTAGAAACTACTTAAAATATTCTTGTATTCTTGAAGAAGTCTAAAAGATGGGGGTTTTACATTCAGGCTTCTTTGAAGTTTTTTATCACTACCTGGGCAATATAAAATTTAATTCCTGTAACTAAAAATTGGGTGACTCATCCCAGATAGCCACATGTGGCCGTTTTATATTAGAGTTCTCCAAAATTCTGGTCTCTGTCCAAATGTCTTCAAGGGAAGGAAGTGCCATTCTACTTCAGAACTATCCTTTAATGTTATAGGAATTATTATTGTCTGGAGAGCTCTGAGATACAGTAGTGCACAGTTACATTTTGAAAAAGACGTGCAAGCAGGAGAATGGATTGGAGTTCTAATTCTTTTAATTCTTTTCCTTATCCTTTTTTTCTCTTGGACTGAGGGAGGGAGGAGAGTATGTAATATTTCTTTTTGAAAAGCAGTTTGTTCCCCTTCCCTCACACCCACACAACCAAGGGATAGCACCATGCAAACTTGATCCGTGGGCTCCTTCCTCATAGACACAACCCTTGTTCTCATCCTGATCCCAAACTGCAATCCAAGACCCAAAGTGGCCATAGAAGAGGATGCCATTGCTCCCTGTATTAGGCTGTGGGGACAAGTGAGCTCTTTAATTGAACACACACTGATTCTTCTGCTCTGAACATCTGGCATAACATCTTCCTATTCAACAAGTGCACTGCTTTAACTTTGGAAAAATGCTTGCCTTGGAATTCATCACTCTTGTCCACTTCCAAACCTTTGGGCAGAGAACAAACACATAACGCCCTGAAGCCTTGGGCTGAAGAAACAGACAATAAATGTCTCTAAGATAAGAAAGCAACTGGCAGTTGGAACATACATGAAGGCACTGGCCACACTGCTGACTAGGTTACCTATTGGCTTGCAAAAATGTGTCCAACAGGTGTGTGGAGCTATGCACGGCCCTGCTGAGTCCAGTAGAAACTTTCACACAAAAATCTACTAGCATTAGTTACTGGGCCCCACACAGCTCCTGGAAGTGACAGCTTCCACTGACCGGTAAGGGAATGGTTCTGTGACTCAGCTAAGTCAGATAAATAGCTAAAGTCCTGCACAGTAGAATCCAGAGGGAAGGCACTGTCAAATAGTAAACTTGCTAACAACATATGCATGTCAGCATGTTCTAGATTTTCATAGAAGTAATGGTACAGTATTTTGTGTGATTTAGGGGTGGGGATAAGAATTCAACCAAGAAACAAATGTCTGTAAGACCTCGTGCCAAAAAGAATCTTCCTATGAGTTCATGTGGAAGAGACTCTACTTCCAGACTTAGACTGTACCTGTTTTGAGGTGGGGACAGTGTTTGCTTTGCATACACAGCACCTGACAGACACATTAGAACTTAACTAATGACTTAAAGAGACTTTTCTGTTACTCAAAATAAGCACAGCAAAAATGCAAATACCTGTGCTTCAGTGAAGACAGGGATAAGTCCCAAGAAGCCATGCAATGTCCACTCTAAACCTCAGCAGACTTGCCACAGCTGACTACAACAAAGTCTTAAAAGCATTCAGACAACACATTTCTTAAGCACAATTTATCCAAAGCAGAACAGGTACCCCTCAAAGTCCTGTGTCAGGTGTAATGTTCTGTATCTCCCTATCAAATGCTGGAGCCATCCATCATTCTTTTGACCTCACCTGAACTGGAATTTTAGCTTATATCTTACCTCAATCAAGAAATCATTTGCAGGTTTTTGCTCAATAAACAATGTCTGGTGCAAGCTGATGCTGCAATTTGTTTTTTAGGGGTGAATGTGGATTGAGAGAATATTCTGAAGTTAAAACTGTGACAATAAAGATCCCTCAGAAGAATTCCTAAAATGACGAAGGACCATGTTGTGCAGAAGAGCACATGATGCCACCTTCTCTATTCCTTATGGAGACCAGCACTCAGGAATAAAAGTGTTACACAATATATATTTAAGAAATTAAGTTGCAACATATATACTGGGCACATAACTGCGTATGTAATGCAAATCAGCTCTGCATGTTTTCATAAAACTCTCCTGAGAATCGTTACATCTTTATAAAACAAATCATAACAAGAGATAAAATTGCTATTGGGCATCATTTAGTAATGGTTCTAGCTATAAAACTGTTAAATGCAAATGCATGCACACACACATTTATCTCTTCTTTAAATAAACAAAATAAGTCTTACTGCTTTCAGGTTGCCTTCTCAGACCTGCCTTGTACTGACATTGTAGCTTCAATCAGGGCTCTACAGGCCAGATTTTACCCAAAATGCTAGCAATGAACAACACAAACAAGTATCATTGAAGTTCTTTTAAAAAAAAAAGGACTCGGAACAGTACTGACCCCAAACCTGGTATACTGGCAACTTTCCAATTAGCATGCTCACATAAAAGGGTCAAACTGGGAGGGAATCAAATGACTATATGGACAATGAAAGCCAAATACTTATCAATGACATTTAGCTTTCATGGCTCACAGTGATTTGGATGTCAAAGCTTATTTGCATAATTACTTTAAGTCTTGCTAAAAGCAGAAAGTCCTTCACTCACAGGAACCTGAACAGTTTTACCTGCCTGCCAAAAGAGCAAGGCCAGACAGGGTGGGAGGGTGTTAACGAGAACAGGAACAGATCCCAAGGCTTCACAGAGTATTTCAGCTTTCACTGCTTGTCTAGTTTTGTTGTTGTTGTTGTTACTGTTGTTGCTTTCACCTTTTTTCTTTTTCTAAATAAGTATATGCACACACAGGCTCCATTTATTTGTCTGCTATTAAACTGCCTGTGATTACACTGGGAATCATTAAGTACTTGTTACAGCAGGAAGGACCCAGCCAGAGCCCACCTGGCAAGAACTAAGCTTGACTTTACTTTTTACTGAATGACAGCTTGCCATCCTCACCATGCCTCTGAGCCTCAGGTGAAGTTACTGGCTGGTACTTAGTTTTCAGTTATGTTTGGGGTAGCTTTGGGCCAGGACAAATATATGAGCAAGTTCTTCTAGAAGTGAGGTGTTTAAAGCCTGTCACATTATTACCTGCTGCCTACTGAATCTCTTCCAGCTTGGAACTGACACACTAAATACTATCTCTCTCTTCCTTTCAGCTGCAGAGCTCGACAAATCCCCAAACTTTTTTTTTTAGGTTTCATTTTATGTTTTAACTCAGAATTAAGAAAATCTATTTTAAAGGTACAGTAAATCATCTACACCATGTAGCTACATTACCTGGGGTGTAAGGACAGAATTATGGCCTCAGGTGTAAGTTTTCCTAGCTGCAGAGTCTATACTATGAACTGTTGAAAACTCCAGACCTGATCAGCAAATAATTTCTGCATGTTCTTAACTTCCTTTACTCTCTGAGGAATTCCTCTTAGATTTGAAGTTGTATGTGTCCTTCAACAAACTGCTGGATCAGGACAAGAGTTTCCAGCACTTTGTAGTGTGGTGGCCCTCAATATTTTGTAACTCATGTCAAACTGTGTATGTGTTTTTAAAGCAATATATATACATGTTGTTATTCAGAAATGACAGGACATTCACAGGCATGGAGATAAATCAAATATTCCTGAGTTGTTAAATGCAAGTGCCATATACTTCTACTGTAGTGTATGTCAGAATGAAGAAAAACAAAATACAGCAAGTAAGAGATTAGTTATCTTTTAAACTGCAATATAAAATGTGAAAAAGGAGATTTTACTTCTTTTCTCCTACTTACCTAAAAAAAAAAGAAACTTCCTGTGCTAACAGCATTTACACCGTGTACTCTTTTGTATTCTTTTGTGTATTTTGTATGTCTGTGCTTTATTCCCAATACATTCAGGTAAATAATATAGAGTTGCCATTTTTTTCAACCCTGTCACTGCAGCTCCATTTGATGTACATGGATTTGTGAAATCCTTTTTTAGATGTACCATCTGCATGGATCCAACAAAACATTTTTCCAGTCCCTGCAGCTTTTTGTTACAGTTTTTAATCATGTATATAGTTATATGTTATTAAAAAAGTAAAAGGATATTTTCTATGAAGTTTTTTCCATTAAAAAGGTTTAGAGAAAGACTTTAGACTGTGAGACTCCTTTATTGTTGACAGAGCTATAAAAATATTAAAAAAAAATATTTTCTTAGCAAAAGATCTGCTCTCACAGTAGCTTTATTTTCATTTGCAAAAGTGAATGAAGTAAAAGGCCAATTACATTTTTCTGGAATATTATTGCAGCTGTATGAAAAACACTTGTGAATTGCAGATCTAGGTCATAGTCAAAGTTCATCCTCAACCTCATGGTCATAAAGTTTAGCTATTGGGGAAGGTCTGAAATCATCAAAACCAGTGGGACACCCTTGCAAACTGCTGCATCACAGCTTGAGTTTTGGATAATGTTTAAAAAAATCTTGATGCCTTTTCTTTCCGATGAGTCACAGAGATGATTAAATTAACACTCAGATCTTTTATGGAGTGATATTTGACTTGTCTTTAATTTCAAAATGCTAAAATGGAAAAAGGACAGACTGAATGTTATCTGACTGCCAGTAAAATTCACATGGCCAGGTACTATACAAGTCTCCCTCAAGAAATCCCTTTATTCCAGGGTTACTTTCTTTGCCAGGAACTGAATTCCTCTTTTGAAATGGTGCCTATTTAGGTAAAGTAACTACTCAGTTAATACAGCCAAGCTACTTCATTGTATGGCAAGCAATGGTCATACCTCAGTGTCACAGAATAATGCTGTTGGTTTAATCAACACTCTACAGGCAATCACAATAAAGTAACCTGACTAGAATAGATGGGATAAAAGGGAATAAAACTCAATAATGGAAGGGAAATTGTATTCTCAAAGAGTACTGTTCTTGAAAGTCTGGGATATCAGGTATATATTAAGCAGAGTATCACTTCTATTTAACTAGTGGCATGGACTACTCTGTCATGGGACTGTGAATGGACAATTAGCACTTTCCATATTCCCCATCTCTCTGACCCGCTTGCAACCTGTCTCATCACTCCAAGCAGTCACACAGGCTCAAGCAATGGAGTGCTTTTCTGAAAGCAAAATGAAGGAAGGAAGGTTGATATGGAACCCACTAAAAACAAGGAGTGCTGTCATCTAATAGAGTGAGCTAAGTCCATGGTAAATAAGCACTCTAGAGCCCCAGACAGTGACAGTGAATGTATCAGTAGAAGTGCATACAGGTGTAGTAAAGGGAGAGTTTGGAAATAATTGTGCTTTTCTTCTGAGAAAAGGATGTGAAGCAAGGCAAAAAGAATTTCAGTTCTGTGGCCTTCAGACAAAGCAATGGATATTGATACTACTTGCATAGCATTCACACATTTATTAGTGCCCTGTTACAGAGAATGCTCTTGCTCTTTCTCCCCATAGAGGCCAGGATAAAAAAGTTTGCCTTGCATATGCAGAGGCACAGTGTGTCGGAGTGCTCTCTTATTTCTCAGTTCTGTCCTGAAGGAAAGAGAACCCTAATAAGACTGAATTCAGGGCACCAGTTGAGCTACAGAGGAAGTCAAAGAAAAATAATATATTGTACTATTTACTTATGACTCTGCGTGGTCACGCCTAGAGCTCTAGAGAGCTGCATTTACCACCACCTTACGTTTGCATCCATACGTCTCCATTTACTGCATGCTAAGTCCATCAACACAGGAAGTTATTTTTCTCATAACAACTTCATACCACAATGACTGATACTCACAGTACTCCATCTATCAGGAAGCAGGAAAAGCCTCTGTGGCTATTAGGTGCCATCAGCATTCCCAACCCATTCGGACAGACTTCTCTCAGCACATTAGACTACAGCTGCATAAAACACATCTTTCTTCCTTGTTCTCATTAAACAATTAATTCTTTTTGTATCTTGTGTGTCCTCTGACAGTGCACAGGTATCAGGGAGCTATGTGTGGCTCTGCCAGAAAGCTCAGGAATTTCTGCAGCAAAGTGAGGGACTTTAGCATGAAGTTGGGCCATTTATAAGGATAGATTAGGCTAATGTGAGAGTAGTGGTATAATTTCATGTGACAAGCATGGCTACTAAGGCTTGGGGTCCCACTTTCCTCTTCCACACCGCTCAATGTGGAGGTCTGGGATGCTGGTTTCAGTAAGCACTTTCCTAATTTTTCTCAGAGGACCGGAACTGACACGGTGGAATTCAAGGTTAACACAAGTAACAGATGATTACAGCTGGCTGCAGCACAAGTCAGTCATTTCAGTGGTGCAGAGCAGGTTAAGTGTGTGTGTAGCCACAGCTGCTACACTGGGTAGCACCCAGTGCTAAGTGGTTGGTTATCTCAGGCCTACAGGCTGCACAAACATACAGGACTGAGACTGGCCCAAAGACAGTGAGTAGAGGCACAAGGGTGACTTGCCTCTTGGTACAAGTGGGGTAAGTCACCAGAGCTGTTACAAAATGTCCCTTATCCCCCTAGCTTACTGTTAGAGGGGAAGAAAAAGCACATCTGCACACCCCTGGTTCATAGGAATGGCTGATTCTGAAACCTCCAACAGCTGAGTTTACATCCTGAACCCTCACTAAAAGCCAACCTCATCCCCCAGCACAGGTACTCTAGAACTCAGTTGCACCATAAAGACCACAACTATTTTTTGCTGATATCACAAATTTAAATCTACTCAAACCTGTACTGAAAAGAGGGCCTGCACCTACAATCCACTGCTTCTCTATGGTGAGCATTTGCAATGTTACCTTTCATGGGTTTATATGATGAGTTTCATCAAATAGCAGAGACTGTCCTGTACTGTGCACAGCATCTACATTTTTGGCTGTGCCTGCAGTGTCAGGAAGCACTCCAGGGAACATTTTTTCACCCAATTTCAGGTGACATTTATAAACACATTATGGAGGGCCTTTGCCATCAGCTGTAATACCATGAAGCCTCCAATGCCCAGGGAGGTTGGGACATCTGCTAGGACAATCTGCCTTAAGGGTCAATGAAGTCTGCATTACTGATATGTTTCCCAATGCATTACTGTGACTATTCCCTGCATTGTCATTTAATCCTAGTGCATTACATCAAACCCTGCAATTCCAGGATGCTTTCAAGGTGTTTTTAGGTGCTTGGAGGCTCTTGATGTGACCTGCTAAATAAATCTAGATTGTGCAACCACTACAGCAATAGACTGTAAGAAAAGCTGCAGCTGCAGAGTTTGCCAAGGAGTCTGTGCAGGCTGAAGTAACCCAAAAGGGTGCTTGTGAAATGTTTGTGCTGCTGGCAGGCAGCACATTGCCAGGACAGATCACACATCATGCATTAGCACATCAAATGAAGCTGCACTGGTCTGAGAGCATGGGAAAGGCCTGTCTTGAACGGCATGTGTCCTACTTCCTAAACATGTATATTTTACACTTTACACTTGGTTATTGGCCAGATTGAAAGTACCGCAAGTTCCCCAATGCTTGTCGTTTTGCCTTTGAAGTAGAACTGTTTGGATAATGTTTCCTTTGGCAATTTATCTATGTAACAAAGCAGGAACTTAGCCGCATTGGCCTCTCAACAATCCTCCACTAGCTTTTGTCAAAGTATTCATGCACTTGTGTATATACACTCACAGAAAATCTGATCACTTTTCATGACCTTGCTTAGCCATTCTCCTTCTCCCTTATGGTCCCTCATGACAAGATTGGTGCAACTTGTGCTGAAATTAACTTGCTTCATTTTGGGGATTTTCCCTGTTCTATGTACACCTTGTGTGCAGCTCACTCCTGCTGCCAGACAAAAAGAAAATGTGTTTGTACTGCTTCCCCTGGCAAAACAGCTCCAGTGCACAGTCCACTGCTTTTCTCACTCTCCTGGTACAAGATGGGACATAGAGCAGGATGTCTTGAGAAGTTTCTGCTGTTTCCTGCTTTCTATTATTGGTCCAAAACTTCTCCCATAGTCTTTGGTACAGTCAGTGCCTGGCAAGAGAGGCCTCCCCTTACTTTTTGATTTTGAACATCACAAACACTCAGGTTTCTGGGAAGGAGGCTGAATTGAAAGGCACTCCTTGCCCCCACCAAGTAACTGCAGATTTAGGATGATGGCTAAAGCATTCCCCTTGCATCTAATGGTCCTACCATCTTTGTCAGAACTCCCGACTTGTTCACCATGAATATGATTCTCACTCAGAGCAGCCTGGTGAGATACCCTATCCCCAGGCTGTACAGCTGTAGAGACTAAGCAGACAGACTCTATTCAAATCAAATATTCCAAGAAGTCTAGAAAAGTCATCAAATACTCTTTAGCCTTATTCTTCCACCATCATGTGCATACACTACTTTAAATACAACCTGGCTGTGAAATTAAGGAGAAAAACACATTGTCACCAAAGAAAGGGGAATTGACAGAGCTGTGGCCCCTGAGTGGCCTGGACCTCCTGCGCAGTACAAGGAAAGCTCCCACACAACGATGCTGCCTTGCACCAAGATTGCCTTACCACAGGGGCTGCCATATCTGATGTAGGGGACAAGGCAAGTCTAGTGAGGCTGCTGATAGCAGCATGGCCCTTCTATCCTGGCATGAAACTAAAGTGGAACAAGAATCTTATATTCTGAGAATCTGTCCCGTGTTTCTCCACACTGCACACCTTAAGCCATTAGGAAGCCATTGCTGCATAACTCCTGGGGACTGCTAAATTGGCCAAGTCTCTGATCACATCAACACATACAGAACCAGCTACTCCCATAACTGAGGCAGCAGCAAAACCCAGAGCGATTCCTACTCTCCCTTTGCTGCAGCCCAGCCTCTCCAGTACTCTTCCCTTTGCATTTGCCTCCCAAGGACAAATGTGCTTTGTCAGACACTTATGGGGAAAAATGCCCAGGAAATGCCACTGGTACAACAGACTTTTACAGGAGTTTCCTTCGGGAATGCCAGAGTATCCGATCCACAATTCCCATTAGATTCCCCTTTGTGAACCTTTCTGATGACACTATTTCAGATCACTCTAGTGGGAAAATGACAGTAGACTCCAGATGCTCAATGGCTTTCAAGAAGACACAGAAAGATGCTGTCATCTCCTGCATCTGTAGTCACTTCATAGTCAAGTCTCTGAGACAAATGTTTGAAGCTAATGTCCCATTATATAGACATAACCCATTAGATTCCCCTTTGTGAACCTTTCTGATGACACTATTTCAGATCACTCTAGTGGGAAAATGACAGTAGACTCCAGATGCTCAATGGCTTTCAAGAAGACACAGAAAGATGCTGTCATCTCCTGCATCTGTAGTCACTTCATAGTCAAGTCTCTGAGACAAATGTTTGAAGCTAATGTCCCATTATATAGACATAAAAAGTACAACGACAAAATCACTGCAAATACTGTTTCTCAGTGTTCAAAACCACCTTGCAGCTCTTTCCTATGAAAATGCTAAACCTGTTTTCTGCCTTGTAGCGAAATGCGTGTGTGTTATAGAAGGGTTGGTGCAGAGCTCTGCTAAAAGACAGAGTTACTGGTAGATTTCTATTTTAAAAACATGTAGAACATCTTGAGCTCTTTCTCAGGGTTTTGGCAAAGAGGCTCTTTTAACTAACTGTGTTCTTAGGTAGAACAGCAACAAATGACTCAATGATTTGTTTTTACAATGTCCTCTCTGGGAAGACTAATTACCAGCTAACATTCGAGCGTGCAGTTTCAAACATGAAAAGAATGGGGCCCCATTCTTTTTCAGACAAAAGTCATACTACAGGCTGCAGAATCTGTCTGGGTGGGGGCATTTTGCTGGAAGTTTCTAAAACCTTTAGGATTACGGGCTGACCAAAAGATTTCATGATGCTTCTAGAATTTTGGAAAAACTAAGTAGGAAAAAAACATGCTTTCCTCAGTATTGCTATTTGTCTTTTTGGGGTAGTAATACAGTCACCAAACCAAGGCCACTGGAAATGCTGTTCTAAACTGTTTTGCACTCAAAGCTCAGAAGAACAAAGGTAAATTTCATGCATTGGTTGTGAAAGTTGTGTTCAGCAACGAGAATCACATTGCACAGAGCATTGTGTTGAGCCACCAGCAGATTCTGCCCGACAAAGGAAATCAAACTGATGAGCTTCTTTCAGTTTGTCTTCATTTCATACAAAGTTCTGAGACAAGTAACTTTCCTTCCCTATTATTCTTCCTAATGGACTTTCTCCCTTCTTAATTCCCATTCTTCTTGGAGTAAATGGTGCCTGTCCTTTCTCCCTTCTTAATTCCTATTCTTCTTGGAGTAAATGGTGCCTGTCTAAAGGTTAGGGCCAAGGCAAAGCACTGAATGTTTGACTCCACTGTGCATGCTGGCATTTTCCAGCTATGACATTAAACCCTGTGCAGGCCAGGCCGTAGCTCCTCATTAGACTGTGTTCCTGGGTGATTCAGACAGCAGAACCAAGGCAGCAAACACAACTGACTTTCTGGACTGAGTCACAGCAGTCAGTGTTCAGTAAGTCATCAGTCTCATCTGCACCAGCCTATCTTAACCCTTCCAACACACCTTTTTCCTGGTTATAGGTATCAACCTTTGCAGTAAATAATCTTGTATTCGACTTTTATCAGGCAGTTAAGCAGCTGTAAAGGTATTGCATGTTCAGAACTCATTGTTCAAACATGTTTTATAACATTTAAATTGAAAAAAAAACTTGCTAGGTTTTCATTCAAGTCAAGACTTCCCTTGCTTTGACTGTTATTAAAGTGCTAGAAGACATGCTTAATTATTTTAGCTTGAGTTGCAAACCATCTCCCATTGCAACCACAGGCAAATTACTATCTGAGCAACTGCAGATGCTGCTGAGCAGAGAGAAAAACTGATAAACCAGGATAAAATTTACAGAAGGGAATGGGGAGTGGGAGGCTTAAATGGGTTTTCCCTTCCTCTTTTCCGCACAGTCCTTAGCACACCTCATACAGCCTCAGGCCTCACTCTCAGTCACGCACTTGATCATGTCTCCTGCACAGCTCCTTTTCTACAACTGTCCTTTAAGTGGCATTACTTCAGAAATTTAAATGGAAAGGTTCCCCTGCATTAAGAAATCTAGTTACATAAACTTCACACAATATTCAGAATTTCCAGAATCCATACTTGCTTCAGCTGCTTATTTATGTCAGGGATTTTCAAGAAGTTCAGACCTAGAAAGAAACTCGCCCTCTCTTCATGAGATTGCAGATATGAGCACTTCCTATGGAATATATTTACAGCCCAAATAGGCTTTGGATGGTCTACAAACCAAAGTTACAAGAACTGCAGGAGTTCCAGTTACAAGGTAAGCATCCATTTTGAAACTGTTCTAATAAAATCAAGTTATTTCAGCTGCAATGGCCTGCAGGGACAACAATATTTGCTTTCTTTTGCAACATCTTTGTCGATCCTCCTTCAAGGCACAAAAAAAGGAAAAGGTGTTAATAAATCACCTGATTATTTGTATGCAGTTGATCAAAACCATGGCCTCACTGTCCTCTACAAACATCAGAGTCTTTGTCTAAGCCTTGAAGGTTTTAAAAGTAAAATGAAAACCTACGAAACAAATAAAACTTATTATTACCATTTAACAGATAAGGAGCTGACTGAGAGAAACAAATGGAGCAACTCATCCCAAGATGACAGAACAAAGTCTGCTGCAAAGGCTAGGACTAAGCACAGGTCTCCTGGCTCCCAGAGCAGTGCCCAACTTGGTACTGGCTTATTACTACTGTAAAGGAAAAATCAATACATGCAAATACATAGGCAGAGATTATGAGACCCTTGCAGAGAGAATTCTGTTTGTCTCAAGATCTGTAGGAGTAAAATTTAAACACTTTACACCTCTGACAAACTGAGCTGGGGAAAACCTTTGAAATTCTTTGGAAGTAATGATCTTTCAAGACCATAGGTAGGGGGGGTCTGATTTCTGATTTTTCTACTTACACATAGCCACATCAGCCACTCACTTCTACATATTTCGACGCAGTGCAGGATCTCTCAGCTAATAAATAATCCCATCAACTTTCACCAGGGCTTGACTGTAGACAAATGAGCTTTTCAGCACTCGTATCAGTTTACTGCAGTTTTGGTGTGTTGTTTCCTGTTTCTTCACAGCCAAGTGGCAGGCTCCATACTTAGATATGCCCGTAAGTTATTTATTTATTTACTTTTACACACACTCTCACACGTACACACGTTCAGGCTGCAGGGTTTTTTTATTTGGATGCCTACAGCTGAATCCCTTGCATTCCCTTTCTCTCACCATTCCTACTATTGCTCCCCACAACTGGAGGAGAGCTTGCAGACCACCTAAGCACTGTTTAGTGTTGAGATCACTAGGAAATGACAGTGTCGAGCATCTCTAGAAACTTGGCATATATAGGTACTTAGGTATTTGTAAGGCATCAAGTCAAGGAAGCAAAATCAGGCATCAGTCGGTGGCTGGCTGTGCTTAACACCAGCTCATTGCTGCCTGACTAAAAATGTTTGAAACGCTGAGTCTAGAGATGGACCTCTACATGAGATTTCTACCAGGGTCCAGCCAGCACAGGCAGTGGCACATAGGTTAGAGCTCTAGGCTCTAGACTTGGTTGACCCTGTTGACAGGATCCTTCTTAAGACATACCAGCTTAGAGCAAGATAAATCTTGCCCAGGTTACTAATTCAAGAATCTGATTTTAATCTTACCCTGATCAATTCAAATTATATTCAGCACTTAATGTTTTAAACTCAAAGCTATTGATGACTTATGGCAAAGTTACCTGACTATGTATTGAATGTGCTGGGTCACCCTCAGGGAGCCCAGATTAGAGCCTCTTACTGACTGTTAAATCCTGAGGACTGAACAAGGTGCCAGTAAACAACTGCACTGCAACACATGCACTGCAACACATGCACATGTTGAACACATGCAATGCCTTGAGAATGTAAAAAGCATAATTTTAAGCAAGCTGTAACTTTAGAAAAACATCGAGTGAAAATACTTAAGCAGAAACTAGCAGAAGTTCATTTTGAGTTTTTGATAGTCACCATCCTAGATGCTAATGATTTTGTAAACTGATCAGATAATTAATGTTGATAAGCTTTTTCCTAAACTCTTGCCACTTAATTATTTTGGTTCCACATGCATCTAAGGACTTACACAGTGTTGTTTATGCAGGCTTGTATGTTATTTTTCTCTGCTCTTTTATTACTAGTCTCACTACTCCTTTTTGCTGTCTAGTACTGAACAAACAATATTTAGTCATGTTAGCTCCTTGCTCCAAACTCCTGGAATTTTCTTTACACAGTGCAATATCCCTCTGGAAGGTGCCAGGTACTACAGACAATTCAGCTGCCTTCACAACTACAATAATGTGCTGGAGCCAGTGCAAACAAGTGATGCAATGCAAGCTGTGTTCTTCCCAAGGGTGGAGAGCATCCCCCAGCCAGACTCTCAACTTGTCCCTTCCCAAGGAGAACAACTTGCAAGGTCACTTTTGAACCCTTACTTCCCATGGGGTGGCCACAGTCCACCCAGCAGAGCTAAGGGAAAAGAAAATTAACCTGTGAACTATCTTAGCTCATAGACAGAGTACATGAACTAGCAAACAGCCACACATTACACTAATTAATTGCAGCTTCACTTGCAAGGATATAACCTGAATAACCTGAAAGGTACATGACTAGTACCAAATTCTTGTGACTTTATTCAGAAGCTTAAATTAGATGGAAACATCTAAGTCATATATAACTTCCAAATGCATAAGCCTCAATGATATTCCTAATATTTCTGTAAGAGTTGCTGGTGATTCCCATACAAATCTACCATTCAGAAAATGTTTTAACTGTGAGAAAAACGCCACCTTCTAAACAGACTGTAACTTCATAATGTTTGCTGTTTAAACATTGTAGAAATAGAGAACACTAGAGAACTAATATTAATTAGTGTAACAAAGGATTTGATGGGATTAGTACTGCAACAATTCTTTAGTTATTAATCAGGTTTCTTTATATGATAATCATTGCTTGATCACCTAATATCTACATTTGTTATTCTGATGAATATAAATAGCATTTTCAAAATTATGATTCTGTTCTTTAAGCAGCCAAAATATGTATCTCTGAATTGGCCCCTAATGGGATTTGGACTTTTAGCAGTTTTTCAAATAGATAACTAGACACGAGCAGAAAAGCATATAAAAGAAGACATACAAGTCAGATGCATTAAGAAATAGTTTGAACTTTTGGACAATGTTGAACATCTCTGAACTTTCATCAAGGTTTAATATCCAAGTACACCTGTTTTCCTGTTCATTCCTCTGCTTCATTCCCATTCTGAATGTGTTTCATAGTTCAATGCACTGGATAATTTTTTCTTTTCATGACAGTCTCAGTTCAGTTGACTCTGGTTAGGAATCTCTTCTTGTGGCAGCCCATCCCATTCTCCACAGCAAAGTATGGGGATAAGCAACCAGACTTCTTAAAGGCCAGACCAATGTTCTTTCAATCTTTTCAGACTTGCCCAGAACACAGAACACACATCAGAATCAGCTTTTTGCAATTCAAGCAATATTCTTACCTGACAACCTAAGAACCTCAAAAACCTTATCATCTTTTGCCTTAAATGTGTACACATAAATGTAAGAAACAAAAAAATCCAAACCACAATACATCATTTCACATGGAAATAGACATGAGAACAGACACACAACAGATGCTGGTTATTCTGTACGACAGGGAGGTTCTCAGACTGTACATGGGCTGGAAGAGTCTGCAGGGAGACTTTTATACCACCTACAAAACATTGCTGCCTCAAGATTTTCTAGCATCTTTCAAGTACATAAACAGCTTCTGGATTGTCATAAAGGGCCATGCTCGGGGCAACCTGGCCTGCATTGGACTGAAATTGTGTGTCTGCTATACACAATAAATAAAAACAAGCTTTCTTGCACAGTGTAATATGACCTACTTAAAATTTAGTCTTCATGCCCATCGCATTCCATAGCATCTAAAGGAATTATGAACCACAGGTTTGACCTTTCAGTGGGTGACATCTGTTGTCTCAGTAATGTGTTCCACAACAAATAAGGGCATAACACTAAAGACAACATGTGACATTGCCAAAGAAAAACAAAACAAAACAAAACAAACATGGGAGGGAGAAAGGACAAGAAAAGACATCACATTTTTTCTGAGCAGGGCAGAACAAATGTTTGACTGAAAAGCTTCAGGTCCGGCTGGGAGAAGGCCAAGACTAATTTAACCTTTGGTCAAATGGTTGGGAGTTAGCTAGTTTCCTTTTTCCTCTTACATCACTCTCAGAGATTTCGACAAAAATAATATGGCACCGATTACATGACATTACAGGCTCTCATAATGCACTGGGGAGGATAGTGTTGAAACCCCTTGGAGACAAATTAATCCCAGCAAAGCAACAGCTGTAAGATTGCTATAAACAGGGAAAACAACTACAATGTTTGCATTATGTACTTATACAATTTTAATATAACTTATTAAGGGGATTAGATTATTGGATTTTTCTAATAGGTCTGAGAGCTTTGTATCATCGTGAAAATATCAGCTGTTGGGTTGCACGTAGTTGCTATTAAGGCATTTAACCACTCAGTATATTCTCTTAAAAAGCTAAAGCAGACCCAGGCACAAGATGATTTATCTTGCTTTCAGAACACGTTTGCAGCCAGAGAATACATGTTCAACAGGTTTTTTTTGAATATGCTGGAACGGATCAGCAGTGCTGTCACCGTCTGCCTCCTAGAGCCCCTGTGAGTGCTCAGGTGTCAGGCACCTGCTCGCCTGCCTGCCCTGTACACAGTGCAGGGACTGCACCAGGAGTCCCCTGGGGCCCAGCACTGAAAGCTGTTGCAGCCGTGGTGCTTCAAAATCAACAATTCCCCAGTCAAAGCAACATGATTCTCCTGTCCCACCCCTTTTCTAGTACTCTTAGACGTGGTATCAAACACGTGCTGCTCTCCTCTACTGTAAAACCACTCCAGTTGTAGCCCACACACTTGTTTTGGAAGAAGACAAACTGACTTAGTGCCACAGTCTAGTAATGACGGCAGGGTTGGACTCAATCTTTGAGGTCTCTTCCAATCTGGTTGATTCTATGATTCTACGACTTACAGGCAGATTCCAGTTTAAGCCCCCTCTGTGCAGCTGCATGCAACCCACACACTCCTCTCAGGTTTTGGGGGCCCCTGCCCATGTGCTGCCAGGCAGCCAAAGCTCAGTCACCTGCACCTCGTCTGGCAGAGGCTCTCCTGTGTCCTCGTGGAGCCACCCCGTGAGCCACATGTGCTCCAGGCCAACTAATGAGCCTTGGAGGGCTGCAGAGCAGCGTTTCAGTTGGACCAGACTACAAAGGGTGGGCTGACCCTTTGCTGTGTTCCTCACCCATGCACACCTCCTGCTACCATACTGCATGCTCGATCCCCATGCATCACAGCAATGGCCCCAGGTGGGGATGGTGCTCCAGCACAGGAAAGGCACAGGACAGGTGACAGGCAGGTTCACCTGGGCCAGGTCTGGACACAGACAGCACACAAAGAGATGTGTTGTGAAGCCAACCTGGCTGGAAGATGTCCAGAGCCACAATGCTGGGGCACTGCCAGGCACCACTCCTTGCCACCAGGGCCACATCAGTATGCCAGTCAGGCACTGTGAGCTCACCAGTCATGCCTTCATCATCAGTGGTACCACGAACCCTCACCCATCCTTGCAGTCCCACCATAGCACCATAAATCCCTGGTGTAGCCCTGTCCTCCTCCTCCTCTCAGCAGCCTGGCCCTAGACACCTGCTGCACAGCAGCTCTCACCCAAGCAGATGAACGAGGCCTGTGTGGGAAAGACTTCAACAAAATACATTGCTTTCTTAAGATAAAGCAGCCAAAACTACCTCCCTCAGTTTATAGCAGCCAGTGGAAAGCTGTGCAGTAAGCAGGAAGTGTGGAGACCTCTGCATGTGTTATGAGGAGAGAGAAGATGATTTTTTTGTCCAAACTGAGAAAATATGCTCATATGGAACAGTATTTTTAGGTGCTTTGTGTTGCTACTTTGAGAACAGAAGCTGGTTGGGTTTTATCTTCCCTTACTTAGTTTGGATTGCATTTCTGCCTTCCAGTTTGGAGGAGTAAAGAGCACTGGTCATGGTAACTGTGAAATATGACACTACATTCATTTTTAAGAAGTGTTTTTATATAGGGTAAGGTTAATTTCATCCAACTAAATTGTGATTGCAGTTTGTTACTGCTTTCTTCAATAGATTGCAGCTAATAATATCATGACTATAACAACTAGTGTATAAATCACAAATACTGCTGTGAAACTTAGTGCATAATGCAACTTAAACATCTCATGAAAACCATTAAGCTGTTTCATGAAAATTTGCATCACTTTTGAATAAACACCATTTTTCACCTAAAATTACCCAACTGAGACAAGCTATGACTAGATATGCTGCTATGTTCCTATACATGTTTACCCACTAAATATGTACACTTCATGAAAATACATGGATTTCATGACAGATTTTAGGAAGACGTTACAGGAACTCTACCTTGAAAAATGCTATATCGCTGTATTGTAAGCAACTCATAGGGGTTTAAACATGTAAAAATCCACAGGGGTCTAAAAACCATGATGTTGTCTTACAGAAATTTTAGCATAATATAATATAATGTGTAAACTTGAAAGCAAGTAATTAATAAAACCAGTGAAAATTTGCACATTGTGTTGAAAGCTCAACACTACCCCCAAACTTAAGAGTTGTGAACACATATGTCTCTGGTGTGCAGACTTCAGTACAGGCTTGGGCTGTGCTGCTGCCCATCTGAGAGCTGCTGTGGTGTGCCAGAGCCCAGAGTTTTTCTCAACAGCTCAGGCAGCTTCCTAAACCCTGCAGCTGAGTAGGTTATCTGTTGCTGTATAATTCCCATTCACACTGTTCACAAAGTCACAGCACTGGCCTACTGTGAAATCAGAAAGATGGAGGGACCTTCCAGGCCACATACACTGCCAGGTGTGAGTCAACACATAGGTGTCTGCTGTGCCTTGCTGGGAATGGGGCTCTAGGAATCAGATGCTGCCCAGGGACCACTGCCATGGCCTGGCTTGCACAGCCTTCCTACATTTTGTGAGCATGGGCAAGTGGTGCCTGTTGGGATGACATGTTGTTTACAGGAGGTCAGATAAGCAATTACCTGTGTTCTTGTGGAGAGCATAGCTGTCACTTCTTAAGAGATGCAAAGTATGTCTCAAAGACAAGGGTCTGCACTGCTATGCAAAGTATGCTTTGATGTTATTCCTCCGAATGATCTTTCAAGATCTACTGAATTGGAAAGGCATCTCTACATATGGTGGAAGAAACAGTAAGAATATCTGTCAAGTAACAAGGCCACAATAGAGCACTTTACTTGCAATGTAATTGTTCTGCATGTATGCAAAAGATATACAAGTCTGCAGGGAAATAAACAATGTCTTGCAAGGATCATTGCAAACCTAGAAACTAAGAATGCTCTCGCTTCATGGATGCTTTATTAGCTCTATATATTTTCAGGCATTGTCTACAGAAAGTTTACAGTCTATTTAAAGTGTATGGCCTATGCCAGAAAACAAGAAAACAGGGAGGGGAGTGGGGAGCAAAAAATCTAAATCTGAGCAATGTATGCCTTGCAGAGTTATGTCAGCTTTTCAGTCCTGCATTATGAGAGCTGTAAGCTCAAGCAGGACTAAGTGCACTAAGTAAATAAGAAAAAAATCTTTTAAGTGTGGCCCACAGTGCAATGATGACAGCTTTTTTTTGGCCTGCAACCAATCCTAGTACCATGTGCTGTGAAAGGCCTGATCTTGTCTCTCCACCAGTATCTAAATAAGTAAGAACCATTTGATCCACTTTGCTCTAGCATGGCTAGTAAAGAGATTGGACTGTCTGGGTAAAGGAACAAGGTAAAGCAATGCAGGGTGGTAGCAAGGAAACTGCTAAAATAACCTGCAGCATAATTGACAGTCTACATGGCTGTCAATCCACACAAACACCACTCTGAAAATTCACTGTTTTCAAACAGGACACTAGAATATGCACAGTGTTCCATGCCTTAGCATGCAAAAGACTTGAAGAAAAACAGGGATCAGTAACCCACGGCACTTGTGGCCAAAAAGAGACAGCAGATGGATAAGTACCATGTAGGAAGGCTAGTGTGTGACTGAGAGCTGAGAGCTGCAAAAGCTGAAAAGAGGTATCCCATGGAAAGCAGCAGCTTCCAGCTTCCACCAGAGTTCAGCCCCACATGGAACCACCATGGCCACCATCAGCCGGCCCATCTGGAAACTAACAGAAAACGGAAAGTGCTGCCTTGCCAGAAGAAAGGCATTGCAATTAGCTCTGTTCTACTTGCATCCCTCACCTCTAACTTCACAAGAAAATACCCAGTTTGGAGACCAAAATAACATACTGGCCACTCAAAAATGTTGCTGACCCCAGCAGGATAACAAGTTATTAAGCCAGTTCCACAACCTAATGGAGTAATTTTAGTAAAGTTGCTTGTTAAAAATATTGGGTCCATACATTTCTAGCAATTGCATGAAGAAAATATTAGTGCTTTTTAGAGGATAGTCTGGTAAGGGGAAACTAATCAACATGGTCAATTTAGAGGAGCAATGAGATTAGAGTTTGTGGCACTGTTATATTTCAGCCTTATTAATGATTACAATATGGAAAAAAATCCCTCCTAGGACTGACTAGTTAGGATCTGTTGGGAGAAGGAAGGGGTAGATAGCTGAGGATGCTCTCCCAAGTCTCTGCATTAAAAGCCCTTTGTATGATCCTGCTTTTAATAGGCCATTCTAAAACAATAAAAATAGCAGTTTTAAAAATCAGTATGCAGCCTCACTGAATATAAATGCAGACACATGCATACATGCATATTACTGAAAGATATATTTTTACTTAACCTCTGAATATGAGAGCCATGCTGGTAGGCAGACTTCTCAAATGTCTTCCATTTCATGGTACCCTTTTATGGTGGGAAGTTATTGACATCAGAAAGGAAGAATAATGAAACTGAGGTCACAGAGTTATTTACACTGGCGGGTGGATCCCACAGCATTCCTGTATGATTCGATTGTTTTGATGACCCTCTTTTTGGGATTCTGTCACACATTACATCTGATATTTGGATCTTGGTAAGTTGAAAGGGACACTGAGAGGTCTGTTTGGTTTCTGTTACCAGTGAGTTAACACAAGGTTAAAAAGTCTGTCCCTGTTCAAGCCAATGGCACAATTCCCAATGACTTCAGGAAGTTTCCAAGCTCCCTGTCCCAAAGTGCTAACAAGCCAAACAGAAGGAGCCATATAGATACCAAGATGAGCAAGGGACACCTAAAGAACATCCAGGGAACACCCAGTGAAATCTGATTAAATTATTGAGGGGGAAAAGGAGAAGGAATAGCCAGCAGTATGCAATTTCCTTTAAAAGGCAAACTTTAATTTAAATTTTGTGTTGAAAGGGAAATGTGGCGATTATTGCCTTAAAGGCTTTTGTTTAGAGTTGGGAATTGACAAACCACTGCTAAATAAGCCAATAAAAGAAATAGAGCACAAAATGCCACGTTTAGATCATAACCAGAAATCTCATAAACACCCCAGACCTGAGATGAGCCTTCCCTCTCTTTTCAGAGCATTACTGTAAAGCTGTTAACCTTCTCAGACAGTGTACCACGGTC